>NC_133326.1:298947352-299247352 GCF_042186555.1 Aquarana catesbeiana
TATTTAACATACTAATTGGACACTACAACTTGATTTGGTCAAGGAAACGAAACGATTAATTGATTTGAAACGATTAACTGATTATCCATAGTACCTACAGAATGGTAACAAGATCAGTATGGATTTACATTTATCTCATCATCCATAGGATTCTTCATTCTATATTAGTATAGTGTGTAAAACTAACAGCAGTTTGGCCTCTGAGTTACACTTTACCATCAGTAGAAACCTGCACTTGTCGAACAAGATAGGGCCACAGATTATTTGAGCAAGGTATAGTTATTGCTCTCTGCTACACCTTGAATGATGGTTGGTCACACTGTAGTATTGAGTGTACCAGCATGGCATGTTTTAATGCAACAATGTATTTATGCTAGTTTATCCTGTTGTAGTCAGTATGTTTCACTGTAGACTAACCTATATTATGTGGGCCTAGTAGAGCTAGTTTTTTTACAGTAAAATGTTTTTGGGAGACTTAATAAAGAAATTGTTTTATACCATGTACCTTGTGGAGACTCATGTATAATATAACTGAAGAGCTGAACAACCTTGTTCATACCACATGCGTTGCCATTGACATTCATGATTACTGAGGTACATTAGCCATGTGTGGTTAGCCATCCTAAGTTACCTTTTCATTTGTCCAGTGTTATGTAACTAAAAATGAGCAATTGATACTGTCAGAAACCATGAAATCAGGCCGAGACGGAAGTACAGTTAAATCACTTTTTTAATAATAAAATGAAAAAGAACAAACATAGTCAAAACATAGCCAAAGTTCAGTAATCGGAACAGATAGTCAGACAAGCCAAATGCCAGGGATCAATGTAGTGGAACAGCATGCAGGTTCTAGAGCCAGAAGGGATGTCAGCAAAGCAAGTCTTGAACAGGATTGCAGGAAATAATTTCTGTGATGTTGACCAAGGTGAAGGCAGAGCTCGATTGGACGGCTTAAGTAGGCAGGACCGATTCAGCAGGATATCATCAAAGGCTGAGTAACTGTGGAGAGATAGGAGCTGGCAATTAGCCGACAGCTGAGCGGCTGGCCAAAGCTCAAAGGGTTTCAATCTGGTAATTCCACACAGGCTGATGAGTGCAGCTCCAAAAGGGCCTGTCTTGCCCGAATGGATAGACAACAAGCAGAAGATAGGAGAGCACACCGAAGCTGCCCGATTCTAAGGCTTATAAACAGGCTTCGGCTTTTCCTCCTCCCAGACCACGCCCCTCTAACACCTTTCATTCACTCCTGAGCTCAGTTGTAGTCTCTACAACTAAGCCCAGGAGTGCGTCAAATTTGTTAGAGGGACGTGGTCTGGGGGAGGTAAAGCTGAAGCCTGTTTATTAGTCTTATGGGGCGTACACACGGTTGGACTTTTCGGCTACAAAAGTCCGACGGACGCCGGCGGACCAAATCCAGCGGACAATCCGATCGTGTGTGGGCTTCCCCGGACTTTCAGCGGACTTTTCCAGTCGCAAGTCTGACGGACTTTAGATTTGGAACTTGCTTCTAATCTTTACATGGTAACTCCGCCGGACCCAGAAATCCGCTCGTCTGTATGCTAGTCCGACGGACAAAAACCGACGCTAGGATAGCTATTGACTACTGGCTATCAACTTCCTTATTTTCGTCCGGTGTACGTCATCACGTACAAATCCGTCGGACTTTGGTGTGATCATGTGTAGGCAAGTCCGGTCGTTAGAAAGTCCGTTTAAAGTCCGCCAAAAGTCCGTCGAAAGTCTGTCGAAAGTCTGCCGGACAGGCTGTCGGACTTTTGTAACCAAAAAGTCTGACCGTGTGTACGCCCCATAAGAATCGGGCGGCTTCGATGTGCGCTCCTATCTTCTGCTTGTTGTCTAGGAATGAGCGGAAAAAAAAATGTATTTTGTCTTTGCAGAAGCAGTTCAAAAATGATATCTTTAAGAATATAGACCAAAGTTAATTTCTATATTAAAATAACATGCGCTGCAGTACTGATGAAACATTTAGTAGGATTAGTAAGGTAATTCTTTATGTGATCTTTGTTTGTTCTTTACACTTTACATTTTTTGTTTTGATATTAAATTTAGATATTTCTTTTTTGCAGGAAGCTGACTGACCATGTCTAACCACTCAGAGCTCCCTTTAGCTGTTAAATTAATTCTAGATATGATATCCACCTTGTAGGAAATGCATTGCTTTCATTGGGTTGACCCGTTCTTAGTTTAGCAGTGAGGAAAGAGTAATAAAGGACAACCATTGTGTAGCACTGAAAAGCAACATTCAGAGCCTGCATTTGTATTGAGCATATGACTGATAATTAGGGTTGCCACCTTTTCATCAAGTCAAACCCGAACACTTTAGCGGCGAACAGCAAATTTTTTTATAGTATAAACTATACATATATTTTGCTATTAAATAACATTTCTAATCATATGAAGTTAATAACAAAAGTCCCCCTTTACATCAGAGTCCACAGAGTTCCCTTTTTATATCTGAACTTGCAGAGTTCCCTTTCACTGTAAGGGGGGGCTCTGCAGACTCTGATGTAAGAGAGAACTCTGGGGACTCTAATATAAGGAATGCTCTGGGAACCCTGATTTAAGGGGGGACAAAGAGAATTCTGATGTACAGAGAGGACTCTGATGTAAGAGGGAATACTGTGGCCTCTGGTGTAAAGGGGAACTGTGATGTAAGGGGTACTCTGAGAACCCTGATTTACCTTAATGCCACTCAGAGGCAGGAGGGGGGGGGGGGGACTTCAGTCACAGACAGGGATGGATAGTGAACTCACTCACCCCTTCGCAGTCAGCAACACTTATCCAGATGTATCTGAGGCTGCTGAACTTCAAATTTCCGACCCCCACTTTCCTTTTCTGAGGCACAGCACCGAGGATTGGAGTGTGAGCAGACACAGAGGGGTAGGTGCAGATCGAGCCCTCTCTCCTCTCCCGTATGTGTGTTTGTTTGAGGGGGGGGGTGTTTCTAGTGCTGGCTTTGGGCAGCACGAAAGAGTGTAACAGACACTCTCAGATTAGACAACTGCAGCCATCAACCCTGCTGGGAAGCCATATTCAAGTCTAAATAATGTGTCCGGGTTTCAGGCAGTCTGAAACTTGGACACATGATTCCAAACCTGAACTGTCCGGGTGAATCCTCAACAGGTGGCAACCCTACTGATAATTACAAATTAGAAGTAGAAACAAGGTTTTTTTTAAACATTAAGGCTGGGTTTGCACCTGTACATTGTATTAATGTGCAATATGCTCGTTAGCATACTGTATTGCCATTCATTCTGAATGGAACCCCGGTGCACCTGCATTATAACAACACAAAGCAACCCACTACTATATTGTGGTGTTCTTTCATTAAAAAAAAAAAAAAAAAAAAAAGTTCAAATGTGTTGTATCATTTATTTAAATGGTTTGTCTTAATGCAACACATTAACATCAAATGCACCAGAACAGACAGGTGCAAATCCAGTCTAGCACACATTGAAAATATTTTATATCACAGTGACCTATAAATATCTTTAAACAAAATGAAAAACGATAAATTCCCATTAAGGAAGTAAGGTGTGAAAGGTTTCTGTCCTTAAGCAATGTAGGTTAGTTACCTTACCCATTTTTGACAAAGAATAAAATATTTTCAGATATCTTTCTTTTTCGTTTGACAATTTTGCCTTTTGTTGCTGCTATTGTGTTCTATAAGGGGATTAAATCTAGCAAATTCCAGCAAGGCCATCATACTATATATAAAAAGGATTGTTCATAGAAGGCACATGATATTATTACCAGGAAAGCCTATATTTTTCATTTTATTATATTTACTAACTTGATTTGGGTGAAATCTTAGACTGAACTCACTGTCATGCTTTGATACATTATCTATGTCTGTTTGTTACACCTTAGGCATCATTAAACATTGTTCTCTACTCTTGTAGTGCTCTGGTGATGCTCCGCTTGAAAGGAAAAAAACAACATTGACTGAATCTGGTAGACTTTCATTTTGGAAAGCACAATACCTCCACTGTTCTGCATGACTTTCCCGTGATGGTATGACTTACTACAATCTCTGTTCCTCCTGTTCTCCTCCCAGGAGGATCTACATTAGAGATAGTACCTCATTATCATTGTCTGCTTCCAAAGGACCCTCCTGTCTCAAAGCACTCTTCCTACAACTTCTCCCTCAATAGCATCTTGTCAAAACATACCTGTTTATGTACAATTCTTGCTACCATAGTTCTTATCCCTTTGTAAAGTATCTAACAATTCAATAATCAGCTGTATTATTTGAGTTTCACATATTCTAAAGACCAGTTAGTTGATGCATTTAATTTTTTTTAAAACCATACAGGAGAAAACAAGGCCTGGGAAACTACAGAGAGTATATATGAATACAGAGACAATGGGGGAGATTTAATAAAACTGGTGCACACAGAATCTGGTGCAGTGCTGCATAATAACCAATCAGCTTCTAACTTTAACTTAAATGTAAAGGGTATATCCACACTAGGAACTAAAGTTAATTAACCAGCTGTGCACTATAACCCCGACACCAGGCACAGTTAATATATGTAAAAAGAGTGCAGCACTAAACAATAAAGTGCATTCATGCGAATTCAGGCAAATATCAAAATATACTAATGTGCAGATAATCTCTAATGCCGTGTACACACGGGTGGACTTTTCGACCGGACTGGTCCGACGGGACGAATCCGTCGGACAATCTGACCGTGTGTGGGCTTCATCAGACCTGCAGCTGACTTTTTCGGGTAAAAATCAGATGGACTTTAGATTTGAAACATGTTTCAAATCTTTCCAACGGACTCGAGTCCGGTCGAAAAATCCGCTCGTCTGTATGCTAGTCCAACGGACGAAAACAGACGCTAGGGCAGCTATTGGCTACTGGCTATCAACTTCTTTATTTTAGTCCGGTCGTATGTCATCACGTACGAATCCGTCGGACTTTGGTGTGATCGTGTGTAGGCAAGTCCGTTCATTTGAAAGTCCGTCGGAAGTCTGTCGGGCCTTTGATGCCGAAAAGTCCGCCCGTGTGTACACGGCATAAGTATATAAACAATAATAACTGTGAATAAAGTTTGAAGACACATATGCTAAATTACATCACTTGTGAACAGTGTTGCCAACCCACCAGATTGAAATTTACACAACACTGACACAACGTCCAAAATTTACTGGCACAGCCACTTTTTTACTGGCATTTCCAAAAATTACAAATTATGGTTTTAAGGGCAACTTTCAGTATTTAGGCTACAAACAAGTACAATATGCAATTAGCAATGTGATTTAAGGTAGATATTAAGGCAAAAAACATATTTCTTATTTTATTTTCGATATAGTATGTATATAGCTCAGGGGGGCAAGACAATAGAATGGGCGGAAAACATACATGCATTGACTCCCAGGGACACTGACAGCAGTGTGCAGCAGCACAGATGGTGACACCTCACTGACACGATAAATCTCCTCCTGAGTCACAGTGACAGTCTCTCTCCATGCCACCATAACAAAAATGGAGGCTTACCGGAAAGCCAGTGACCCCTCTTACTCAGAGAGGTCACACAGCACTTGGTTGGATCTCTGATCCACTGAGAAAGAAATCCAGACTTTCCTCTTCTATGGCCGTGGATGATATACTCTGGGAGGTTCACAGCAACTAAGGATGCAAGATGCAGTATAGGAAGCCTCAATATCAGAATGTTTAGGAAACAAAAGGACTCCACATAGTGTGATACTGTCTCAACATCCGGTTTATTAAGAAGTACACTTACATAAAATTCAAAGCTATGATCATGTCACAATCAACAGATCAAACAGATAAAATCCTTGTGAGTTTCAAGCAGCGATCGCACAAGTGTAGCAGCATTTGTACGTAGCTATCCGGATGTTAAGACAGTATCACACTAGGTGGAGTCCTTTTGTTTCCTAAACATTCTAATATCGAGGCTTCCTACACTGCATCTTGCATCCTGAGTTGCTGTGAACCACCTGGAGTATACCATCCATGGCCATAGGAGTGGAACGTCCGGATTTCTTTCTCAGTGGATCAGCGATCCAACCAAGCGCTGTGTGATCTCTCTGAATAAGAGGAGTCGCTGGCTTTCCGGTAAGCCTCCATTTTGTTATGGTGGTGGGTGTCACGCCGTCAGGTGTATGATTGTAATTTTCAAACACTCTCTTCTTCCATGAGACTTTATTTGATGGAATCCAGCTTTATATGAACTTTTTGTTTGCACAGTTGCACTTTATTCACATGTGATGAGTTTAGCATATGTGTCTTAAAACTTCATTCACAGTTATTATTGTTTATATAATGTTGATTATCTGCACATTAGTATATTTTGATATTTGTCTGTATTTGCACGAATGCACTTTATTGTTTAGTGCTGCACTCTTTTTACATATAACTTTAACTTGTTCAATTAAGCTTTGACAATAAAATCTAGAAGCTGATTGGTTACTATGCACAGCTGTACCAGATTCTTTGTGCACCCGTAAATTTCCCCCCAATGTGTTCAGGTTATATAGTCTTTCCAAACATGCATCTTGCGGAAAATAGCATTGAACTGGTACTCAGGATAAGCAGGGACATCTATGGTCTCTTTAAGCTTCAGTCAGTAGCTCTCAATACTCTCGTGAGCTTGAACCAGTTAAACTATGTCTTAGGTTAATATATTCTTCCCTGTGTTTTGTGAGTGCTGCCAATTTTTACATTTCCTTAGGTTTGCTAATTATGCACACCATAAGTTCCTCAGAGGTGGATTGGATCAATTTCAACAAACTGGGATGCTGTAGTTCTATTTATTAAGTGAATGAGCACAGTTTTCTCATAGTAATGTATTTGGAATGGGAGTTAGGTGGTAGATAAGAGCCACTGGGAAAGTTTTTAAGGACTGTATCTTTAAGTTTCTCAATTATATTGATTACTCTTTCCCAGAACCCATGCATCACCAGGCAGTCCAAAAAATGAAGTGTTGTAAAGACAGCCTTCTTGCAATGGCAAAATATAGGGACAGTGCTTGAAACAACCTATGAAGAATTAATGGGAAATGGGGACTTGTAATCCTCCAGTAAGGGTATTAAGTATAACATAGGCTGCTGCTAAAGAGTACCTGAGTGTCCTGGACTGTTCACACAACTCTTTGAAGGGTGACATAGGTTCTAGAACAATCAGACAAGGGATGCTACAAATATATCAGTTGTACTGATTACCAGAACTTCAATGTACCAACCATTGTTTGGATCTTTTGAATGGGTTTAACTCCCTTCTGTGTGCCAAATTTTTTTAGTCTAAATTTGTTGGATTTGTGGAGTGCAATAAAGGCTGCTTCATTAAGACCTGAGGAGAAGGTCAGGTTACCTAAAACTGGAGACATGTAAGTGTAGCATTGTTTCATGATTATCCACATCCTCGTTTCTACAATAGTCCAGTACCGTGGCTAGGTGCACAATGTTATAATATAGAACTGGGTCAGGTAATTTTATGCTTCCAACCACTTGGAATTCCATTAGGATATTAACTGTAATTCTGCTAGGTGGTGGCATAGGCTGGAGAGCTGTGGTATAGCATTGGAAAGTAGTGGTTTGTGAATCTGGGAATTTCTCCTATTTAGAAATGCATTTTTTTTAAAGAATGCAATTTTGCTTTGCATCCTCTAATGTCTCCCAGTATCCCTGATCACTTGACATTGAGGTTTACTCCTTTTACATTCCATAATGTTAACTTTATGTGTTTGTCTTCTTTTAATTTGTTTTGAGGTTATAGCATTGTGATCTGCCATCTTAGTCTACCGCAACGTAGGGAATGGGCTAAGGCAAAATGGGGGATGCAGAAGGGTAGGAATAATGGGGGACCAACTGGGTAGGCAAGGTAAGCTGGGTGAGAGAGGGAAAGAAGATGGAATGGAGAAGGCTTACAAGGGATAACAGGAAGTATGGGTATACTGCCCAGTTCTGGTCACCAGGTTTCTTATGATGTGATGGAACTGGAGAAAGCCAGAGAAGGACAACAAAGCTAACAAGGGGGCTACAGGACCTTATTTACAATGAACAACTACAAACATTAAACTTATTTTCCCTGGAGAAGAGACGCTTAAGAGGGGATATGATTGTGATGTACAAATATCTAAATAGTGATTCTAGCATAGGGATGAAACTATTCAGTCTCAGGTTGCTTAAGAGGACACATGGCCACTTAATAATGCTGGATGAGAAGCAGTTTAACCTTAAACTGCTTAAGGGTTTTTTACTGTCAGAGTGGTAAGGATGTGGAACTCCCTTCCACGGTTGGTGTTGTCTGCGGGAAGTGTTGATCATTTTGAAAAACTCTTAGATGGGCCTCTTAACGAATACTATATACAGGGATATGGGAAATGGTATTAACATAAACACACACACACACCAACCCACACAGGTTGAATTGGATGGACTGGTGTCTTTTTTCATCCTTGCCAACTATGTAAGAAAGGGGGTGAAACTCAATGCGGGGGCAGTACTCGATTGAGGGTTTAATTACCTACTTAAGATTGTTAATGCAATTTGCTCCCTATTCTCAGGGGAGGACAGGGACTTCTAAATAGAAAGTAGCGACAAGCGCCTAAGCAGATTTGCATGGGTGCGTGCTAGCATTTAAATGTGTAAATCAAATGTATATCAATGTGGACCTAAAACAGATGACCAAACACACTGCCCATTTAATGTGGGCTCTATATGAATATCCCATGTTGCCTGAAACGCAAAACAGTAAACATTTCAAACATTCCAAAGTTCAATTATTGGGTATGGATGGTGTCCGTTTCGTATCTCACAGTTCACCTATCCTCCTCTCTCCACCCTATCAGGAGCATCAACACCTACACCTCGCATTCAGCAGAAATACAAGTCAGGCATCACATATTATGGGCAACCATGCGAGTCATCCTGGTCTAAATTGTCATACATTGTTGGAGGAATATAAGGAATGTTAAGGGCCCATGGCTCTAGTGTCCAAGCTAGTTTGTAAGTAGACATTCAGTATTAGAATAAACAATAATAATGGTAACTACAAAGAGTTTGTGTAACATAGAGACAATTTATAAGTTAAAGCATCCCGAGAAATATAGTATGTGTCAACATCTGGGCTAGTCTGGGCTTTGGACGATGGGGACAAAGGGGCTCCATCAGGCCAGATAGCAGGGTCAGTCTAAACTTGAGGGTCACCATAAATGGGTCATTCAAAGGTATAGGTTGTAGTTACTCCACTGAAGCCCTAGAGCTATTGTTCCCTTCTGCATATCAAGAGGAGTTTGATTGCTTAACATCCTACTCAGCCATCACATTATGGTAAGCTTAGTCTGTTGGCAGGACCTGAGGGGATTTCTTGGTTCAACTCATAGAAGCATTAAATTTACCTGCCAGTTGTGGATGAAAGAAGCACAAAGTGTGTGTACATTCTCCGGTACAATGTCTATGGTCAGACGATCTTGGGCTTCATCAATGTCCCAAAAGCAGAATAGTTTTGGTAGTTGTGCGGGTGAGGATAGCTGGAAATGTCATCCATTTTACCAAGCTTGTAAGTGGAAACTGTGGCCCACGGGTATAGGACCCTTGACCTCTGCAACCTCTGATCAGTGTACTCTGATAGCAGTGGGTGCACTGCCAGAACACAGTTTCCTGGATAGGGGGGTGGGCTTCCTCTATCCACCTCGTTTGTGTGGATGGAAGGATCTTTTTTTTTTTTTTGTTCAGCCCACTGACTTAATTTAAAAAAAAAAAAAACAGTGAATGACCAGCTTCAGTCTGGGAGGACAGCCTTTAGCACTGGAATATTTGCCATTCTAACAGTAATGCCCCGTACACACGGTCGGATTTTCCGACGGAAAATGTGTGATAGGACCTTGTTGTCGGAAATTCTGACCGTGTGTAGGCTCCATCACACATTTTCCATCGGATTTTCCGACACGCAAAGTTTGAGAGCAGGATATAAAATTTTCCGACAACAAAATCCGTTGTCGGAAATTCCGATCATGTGTACACAAAACCGACGAACAAAGTGCCACGCATGCTCAGAATAAATAAAGAGATGAAAACTATTGGCCACTGCCCCGTTTATAGTCCCGACGTACGTGTTTTACGTCACCGCGTTTAGAACGATCGGATTTTCCGACAACTTTGTGTGGCCGTGTGTATGCAAGACAAGTTTGAGCCAACATCCGTCGGAAAAAATCCTAGGATTTTGTTGTCGGAATGTCCGATCAATGTCCGACCGTGTGTACAGGGCATTAATGTTATTATCTTTCCAGTATATTTATACTAGTTGTTTACCACTTAGATTAAATAAAATCATATAATGGTCACTGCTACCCAGACTTTCTTCTGTGTGAACATTTGTAAGAAGCTATACATTGTTTGAGATTAACATATCCATTAGCGCATTATTTCTAATTGGACCTTCTATAAACTGTACCATAAAATCAGTTTGGGCAGAAATTTAAAGATTACAAAGAGATGATTAGCTCTGCAAAATGTTCAAAATGTAAAATGTTAATTATTTCTAGTCTACTTATATCATTTTGAACAGTCTTGAAGTTTTAAAGTTTTTTGAAGAATCCCCACACATTTACTTCTGGAATTTAGTGATACATATTCTCTATACACTGTTTGTGTCAAACATTCACAGAGCCTGCTTTTTGAACTACAGGAGGCATACAGTGCAGGAAACACACCACATCATATCTACTTGCAGACAGAAAGGTACTGTTGGATATGTAGTCCTTATGCAGACCTCCAGGCTGCATGCTCGGATAAGGGTCTGGTATGGATTTTGGGTGGGACCCCACGCCAATTTTTTTTTACATTTTGGTGTGGAGTTCCCTTTAAAATCTATGCCAGACCCAAGGGGCCTGGTATGGATTTCGTGGGGGACACCACACCGTTTTTTTTCTTAATTCTGTCATAGGGTTCCCCTTAAGTACTTCAATACACTGTATTATATACTCTGCACTGCACTATATACCCTGCACTGTATTATATATACTACACTGACTGCACTATATATTCTCCACTGTATTATATATACTACACTGACTGCACTATATACTCTGAAATGTACTATATATACTACACTGACTGCACTATATACTCTGAACTGTACCATATATACTACACTGACTGCACTATATAGTCTGAACTGTATTATATATGTAGTGGTACCCCTGTAAGGGCTGCTAAGTGTTGTGGCCCACCTGTCACTCTGCCTAGCCCGGCATTCAATTCCTCAGTCACTCCAAGGCAATGAACAGTCCATTAGCTTTGTTTTTTTTGTCTTATCGAGGGGATTGAACTTGGATGGGGTATAGGAAGTATGGAATGCCCAGTGAATTTTAGAACAATCAATTGGGGCGACTTTTAGAACAAAGAATTGGAACAACTTTTATACACTCCATTATATACAGATCTCTCCTCCTCCAGCACCACTCTTACTGCAGACCATTACACCTCAGCTCCTCTAGCACTCTACTTGCTTGAGCTCCTAGGCACAGCTAGCACTGCATGGTTAATCCTGACCAGGGCCAAAACTTGGGGGGCAGGGGGGCACATGCCCAGGGTGATGCATCTAGGGGGGTGATGCCAGGGGTTCCGTCACCCCCACCCATACTGGGAAGTGCTGCTCTAAGGGTGTCACTACCGCCTGATCAAGTGTAATAGACAGGCAGCGCCCTCTGCATAGTTTGCCAAAAACAAGAGAATCAAATAGGAGGGAGACTGCACAGGAGCACTAGCGCTGAATCACTCTGCTCCTCCAGCCCACAAGCACTATAGAAAGGCATTCCAGAGTGACGCTTCAGCATGGGAGAGCCTTCGTCAAACTGGAAGGCATTTATTAGGACACGGAGAGGGGTTTGTGTGCAGAAGGCTCTGGAATAGGAAGTTGGGGTTGGTATGGCAAAGGATTGGGGGGCCTGGGGGAGTGCAGAGAAGGCAGTGGACTGGGGTGGCAGAGATGACCCTGGACAGGGGGGTGCAGAGGAGGCCCGGGGCTGGGAGTGTGCGCAGAGGAGGCCCTGGACTGGGGGGTGCAGTAGAGACCCTGGGCTGAGAGGGGGGTGCGGAGGAGGCCTTGGACTGGGGGGGTTCAGAGGAGGCCCTGGACTGGGGGGTGCAGTGGGGACCTTGGGCTGATGGGGGGTGCAGAGGAGCCACTGGGCTGGGGGGATGCAGAGGAGTCCCTGGACTGAGGGGGTGCAGAGAAGACCCTGGACTTGGGGGGTGCAGAGGAGGCCCTGGGATAGGGGGTGCGAAGGAGGCCCTGGGCTGGGGGGGTACAGAGGAGGCCCTGGACTGGGAGGGGGGGTGCAGAGGAGGCCCTGGACTGGGGGGTGCAGAGGAGGCTCTGGACTGTGCAGGGGCAGAGAAGGCCCTGGACTAGAAAAGGGTGGTGTGAAAAGACCCTGGATTAGGAGAGGAGGCCCTAGACTAGAAAAAGGTTGGTGTGGCAAAGACCCTGGATTAAGAGAGGAGGCCCTGGACTTTTAGGGGAGTTCACAGGAGGCCCTGTACTGGGAGGTGCAGAGGAAGGCCTGGACTAGCAGAGGAGTGCAGAGGAGTCCCTGGTCTAGGGGAGGAGAAGACAGGAAGCCCATGACTGGGGGGATGCAGAGGAGGCTCTGGACTGGGTGCTGCAGAAGAGGCCTTGGACTAGGGGGGTGTACATTGGAGGCCCTAGACTGGGGGTGTAGAGGAGACCCAGGACCTGGATTCAGAGGGCAGGGTGCAGAGGAGGCTCTGAACTTGGGGGGGGGGGGGGGGTGCTGTAGAAAAGGCCTTGGACTAGGAGGGGAGTGCAGAGAAAGCCCTGGACTGGGGGGGGGGGGGTGCAAAAGAAGCCCTTGACTAGGGAATGGTGGTTGGTGTGGCAAAGGCCCCTGGATGGGGGGGGGGGGTACAAGGGAGATACTGAACTAGGTGAGGGGGTGCCTGGAGGCTACAGATTAGGAGAGGGGGTGTCTGGAGGCCCTGGACTAGGACAGCAGGTGTCTGGAGGCCCTGGACTATGAGAGGGGAAAGGTGGAACCCCTCTGGCTTAGGAAAGAGGGTGCCTGAAGGACCTGCTAGCTTCAAGGAGAAAGAGCCTGGATCTAAAGCCTGGGTTGAGGAAGAGCCTGCCTGGACCCTGGAGGGTGAGTTCACAACATGAATGGGGACATACATTTTGGAAATTTTTTTAATTGTTGCAAGTAATGCCAAACAGGAGCAGAGAGACAGGTTGTGTGATAGATTTATTGCAGTGCAGTATGTTTTGCACTTCTGTGAACAGTTTTCAGCTGACAGTGGGCTGTTGGCTGATGTCACAGAGCCAATTCAGGCTAGGGAAATATAACAACCTTGTGGTCAGGATCCGCTCACATGCCTGGCCCGGCACCCAGGTCAGCCTGATCCAGCCACTCCCACCCCTTCCGTAGCTCAGTGTTTCAGTGTTAGGGGGGGTTGGGCACTGAGTGATTGGTGGTGTTTGATTACTCGGTTCTCAGTCTAGGAGCTGACGGGGGGACAGATGCAGCATCCACCTACTGTACATAAGTATGATTTAAAAAAAAAATCCCATACCTGACATCTCCTCTTTCATGCTATCTGGCCCACATTACAATAAGGCCTCATTCACATGGAGCACATGCGTCCATGCCCAGTGTGATGGCCATGTACCGCGTGGGGATACTTATCCCCGTGCATCCCTGTTCAGGTAGTCCAGTTAAAGTCAATTGGGATGCAGCAGCTGCATGGACATAGTCAAATGTCAAAATTTGATATGCAGACAGGAAGGGATGCATGTATCCCAAACGCACAGTGTCTGCATTCAGATCTGTGCACCCACTTCTATAGGTGAAGCTCTCTGGTGGATGCAGATGCAGCAAAAAGTATCTCAGCATACAGGCCCTTTCTCAGCGCCTATCTGAATGAGTCCTTAGGGGAACTTATCAAAACTACAGCAGACAGAATCTGGAGCAGCTGTGCATGGCAACCAATCAGCTCATAGCCTTCATTTTCGAAGCTGGACAAGCTGAAGATAGAAGCTGATTGGTTGCCATGTGCAGCTGTTCAAGATTCTGACTGCACCAGTTTTGATAAATTCCCCTCACTGTGTTTTACATTCTATGGAAGAAGGTAAAAAACATTCTGTGTGCAGCAGTCCCCCCAGCTCCACTTAATACTTATCCGAGTCCCTTCTCGATCCAACGATGTCCACGAGAGCCTTGGCTTTCTGGGGACTCTCCCTCCTGATTGGCTTTTGGCAGCAGCAGGAGCCATTGGCTTCCGCTGCTGTCAATCACAGCCAGTGAGCCAATCAGGAGACAGACGGTAGTGCGCCTACTTTGATGCCCCTATAGCAAGCTGCTTGCTGTGGGGGCACCCAGAAGGACGGAGGTGCCAGGGGCGCCGACGAGGGGCCAAGAAGAGGAGGATCCAGGCTGCAAAACCATTACACAGAGCAGGTAAGTATGACATGTTTCTTATTAAAAAACAAAAAGGACTTTAATATCAGTTTAAGGTTAGCTGTGTGTAGTAAAGGATATGCAATAGAACAGTTTTTTTTTTTAATTAAAATTAGTGTACTGAGGTTTGTACTGTCTGTTACATACTGGCATGTGGCACAATCATTAAAGCATATGGCCATTTAAGTCCCTCCTACTGTTGATGCAATCTGACCACACCCACAGTTTTGGCGCAGCACCGCTATATTGCCACATACCATTTTTCTTGGGGGGGTGCAAAAAATTTACCAGCCCCGGGTGCAAGATATGCTAGCTACGCCACTGGGCCTGACACTGGCTCAGCCAGGCCTTAGCAACTGCCTTTTGCAGGCAGGGACCGCAGGCCCCTTTTTAGTGTAGTAATGAACTGTATTATATGTACTATACGGACTGCAATATATACTCTGAACTGTATTATATATACTATGCGGACTTCATTATATACTCTGAACTGTATTATATATGCAATCTTGCAGTGCATTATGGTGTGCTCCACGGTGGGGGGGGGGGGCGACTACGAACAAACAAACACCCAATGTTTGAGTCAAACTTACGTTTGACTCGAACATTGGGGCCATCCTTAGCTGTGACTATAGAGCTTTAAAAAGTAGCACTGTTAGAGACAAGAGGGGGCATAAACGAGGTTAGTGACATTTGAAAAACAAGGAATTTTTGTAAATTGATAAAATAAGTCTAGAAAAATTGGAATTGCAGGTAGCAGAAATAGAAAGAGGGGGATACCTCCTAAAGTTACTTTCCTGTCTTGCCTTTGTCAGGAGATCCTTATTTATCTATGTTTATGGAGTTAGCAGAAGGAGATTTGAGAAGTTTTTTTGTCACTGGAGGAGAGGAAAGCTTTTAGTGAATGGATGATATTGTGTGATCTAATGCCGAAGTGGGATGATTGTTTTGATGCAAAAACAAATATAAATATGATCAGGAAGTGTAAAGTTTGGTAGGGGACACTAGGAATTATGAAAGATTGTCTACTAACCCCTTTCCTAGAATGGTTGAATTACCTAATGTGATGTTGGAATAGGCTTATTTGGAAGTAGTTCTTTTGGTAAGAGAATGAAAAGATCTGTGGGTAAAAAAATATATATAGAACAGAGCTTGGCTACATTAAAGTTTTACATTACATTACTACATTAAAGTTTTTTGGTTGGGCTGTAGCCAGCTGAGCTGAAATCTAGTTTTCCAGAGTTCTGCAGGTTCTGTATAAACCTCATAGGCTGATTGCTCCTGCCTGTTGGCACTTAAGAGTTTCAGCAAATAGTGTGTGTGTGTGTGTGTGTGTGTGTAACCTCTGGAGTTATGAATATTTATCCATCCAACCAATCCCTGAGGGACTAGCTCAGAAGGTATGGTTTGGAAGAGGATAAATATTTGGGGGGGATTTGAGGCTTGTGTTTGAGAAACTGCTCTTTGCAGTGGGCCCTAGCATGTGATATGGGGTGGAGGCCTAAGAAAGAGAGATATGTTGTAGCTGGGCTGAGAAGAGATCTTTCACTGAAGAGTGTTGCAAATTTGCTGGGCAAAAGCTCCTGCTAAGACATTATGAGAAGGGTCCACAGGTTGCTTACTACTCCAGTTATTGTGGTACTTTTTGATATAGGGACAGGAGCCATGTGGTGCCATATTTGGACTCTGACTGCTCCTACAGTCATTGGATCTTTGGCCAACTCTAATTACCTGTCCTACAGCAACACTGCTGCTACAAGGTCCATTGTTGAGATTTTCAGGAAGCTGTCCTCTGTGTTTTTTGTGCCTTGGGTATCCTGTACCCCAAGCCCTCCTCCCTGAATTTTGTCTGTGTTCAGCAATAAAAAAGTGTTGCAGAAACTACAGGAGATGGAAACCGAGGATGATTTTATCCTGGTATGACTGAATTTTGAGTCCTTGTACACATCCATCCCACATAGGATGGGTGTGGAGGCATGTAGGTGCATGTTAGAAAGAGGGTATAAGGATTTGGAAAAACATATCTTGTTAGTTAGTATGCGCAATTTTTTTTATAGCAAATATTATCACCAAAAGCAAGGTATGGCATTGGGGCTTAGGCACCTGGATATGTTTGGTAACACATGTCAGCCTATGGGTGAGGTATGAGGATGGTGCACTGGTTGCATGGTGAGGGGGAGGTCCACTCCCAATTCCATCATTTATTTGCTCTGTTGTGCTGGAAGCATGCTCAATCACACACCCCCATCACTATGACCAGCATGCTATTGACAGCTCCCAATCACATGATTTGATCACTGTGACAGCCAATCATGGTGATCACATGATCTGTAAGATCATGTACCACCTCGGGCATTATAATCTCTTAAATGGCCAGTGGGAAGGAGTTAAATATTTTGGTTTGTGTTCTTTTAATTATTATGTGATATTAACGAAAACACAAGTTTGCTTATTAACCATAAACCTGTAAATGGATATACAATCATTGTTTATCTGTTTATTTTTACATAGGCTTCCTGCTGTGTCTAAAGGAACCACCATCCATGGCAGGTTACCATTTACTGTAAATCCCCTTAATGTTTCCTTCATTATGCATTCTGAGTAACAATAAAGACTTGGGTTGCTCAGAGTAATCAGGAGTACACATGAGACCACAATAATGTTGAGCAGGATATACCTTTTATGCAACAGTGAACCAGAATGTTGACATTTGTATTTGTTCTGTACATTAAAAGGAAAATACTTTGCAAGAAAGGCTGTTTTTGCATAAAATTTGATATTTTTCAAAACATAATTCACAGTAAAAAAGACTGTGATAGCATGGTAAATGCACAGTAACATACGGCACTTTGTGTGTTGCAGTGCTCTGGATTTAAAATGCCACACCAGCACACAAGAACAGTGGGTTAAAAAGATACTGTGTATGTATATGCACTGTGTGTGTGTGTGTGTGTGTATATATATATATATATATATATATATATATATATATATATATATATATATATATATATATATATTGGACATAGAAAGTCCACACACCCCTGTTAAAATGTCAGGTTTCTGTGATGTAGAAAAATGAGACAAAGATAAATCAATTCATAACTTTTTCCACCTTTAATGTGATCTATAAACTGTACAACTCAATTGAAAAACAAACTGAAATCTTTTATAAGGAGGGAAGTAAAAATAAAAAACTAAAATAATGTGGTTGCATAAGTGTGCACACCCTCTTATAACTAGGGATGTAGCTGTATTCAGAATTAAGCAATCACATTCAAACTCATGTTAAATAGGAGTCAGTACACACCTGCCATCATTCAAAGTACCTCTGATTAACCATAAATAAAGTTCAGCTGTTCCCGTAGGTTTTTCCTGACATTTTCTTAGTCGCATCCTACAGCAAAAGCTGTGGCCTGCAGAGAGCTTCCAAAGCATCAGAGGAATCTCATTGTTAGAAGGTACCAGTCAGGAGAAGGGTACAAAAGAATCTCAAAGGCATTAGATATACCATGGAACACAGTGAAGACAGTTATCATCGAGTGGAGAAAATATGGCACAACAGAGACACTTTACCAAGAACTGGACGCCCCTCCAAAATTGATAAAAAGACGAGAAGAAAACTGGTCAGTGAGGCTGCCAAGAGGCCTACAGCAACATTAAAGGAGCTGCAGGAATATCTGACAAATACTGGCTGTGTGGTACATGTGACATCAATCTCTGTATCCTTCATATGTTTTGGCTATGGGGTAGAATTGCAAGATGGAAGCCTTTTCTTACGAAGAAAAACATCCAAGCCCGGATAAATCTTGCAAAAACACATCTGAAGTCTCCCAAAAGCATGTGGGAAAATGTTTTATGGTCTGATGAAATCAAGGTTGAATTTTTTGCCCATAATTCCGGTTTGGCACAAAAACAACACTTCACATCACCAAAAGAACACCATACCCACCATGAAGCATGGTGGTGGCAGCATTATGCTCTAGGGCTGTTTTTCTTCAGCTGGAACAGGGGCCTTAGTCTAGGTAGAGGGAATTTATGAACAGTTCCAAATACCAGTCAATATTGGCAGAAAATCTTCAGGCTTCTGCTAGAAAGCTGAACACGAAGAGGAACTTCATCTTTCAGAATGGCAACAACCCAAAGCATACATCCAAATCAACAAAGGAATGACTTCACCAAAAGAAGATTAAAGTTTTGGAATGGCCTAGCCAGAGCTCAGACCTGAATCCAATTGAAAATCTGTGGGGTGATCTAAAGAGGGTTGTGCACAGGGGATGCCCTCGCAATATGACAGATTTGGAGTGTTTTTGCAAAGAAGATTGGGCAAATATTGCCAAGTCAAGTTGTGCCATGCTGATAGACTCATACCCAAAAAGACTGAGTGCTGTAATAAAATCAAAAGATGCTTCAACAAAGTATTAGTTTAAGCGTGTGCACACTTATGCAACCATATTATTTTATTTTTTTACTTCCCTCCACCTAAAAGATTTCAGTTTGTTTTTCAATTGAGTTGTACAGTTTATAGGTCACATTAAAGGTGGAGAACATTCTGAAATGATTTATCTTTGTCTCATTTTTTTACATCACAGAAACCTGTCATTTTAACAGGGGTGTGTAGACTTTTTATATCCACTGTGTGTGTATATATATATATATATATCAGTCACTGGGTGAGGTGCACTGAACGGTCTTTTAGGAGGTGTTGTGCAAGCAATCTAGTCGTTCCCAGGGACTAAAATATAAAAAAAATCAGAAGAGGATTGCTGCACAAACCGTGAAAATTTATTGGTAAAAAGTTACATCATATCAGGTATTGTCAGGTAGATATATATATATATATATTCAGACCCCCTTAAATATTTCACTCTGTTATATTGCAGCCATTTGCTAAAATCATTTAAGTTCATTTTTTTTCCTCATTAATGTACACACAGCACCGCATATTGACAGAAAAACACAGAATTGTTGACATTTTTGCAGATTTATTAAAAAAGAAAAACTGAAATATCACATGGTCCTAAGTATTCAGACCCTTTGCTGTGACACTCATATATTTAACTCAGGTGCTGTCCATTTCCTCTGATCATCCTTGAGATGGTTCTACACCTTCATTTGAGTCCAGCTGTGTTTGATTATACTGATTGGACTTGATTAGGAAAGCCACACACCTCTCTATATAAGACCTTACAGCTCACAGTGCATGTCAGAGCAAATGAGAATCATGAGATCAAAGGAACTGCCTGAAGAGCTCAGAGACAGAATTGTGGCAAGGCACAGATCTGGCTAAGGTTACAAAAAAATGTCTGCTGCACTTAAAGTGGAGTTCCACCCACTTTTACAACTCTTCAGCATCCCTCACTAAACTGTGCACTGCAAACGAATTGGATATTTTTAATTTTTTTTTCTCAGCACTTACTGTATATCTGCTGTATTCATTTTTCACTTCCTCCTCCCTAGCCGTGGCTCATCGCATCATTTCCTGTTTGCAATGTCTTCTGGGAAGGGGCGGCAACTTCCTCTGACACTGCCGTTGCTATGGAAACCTGACCTGAAACCTATTACACTGCTTGTGCTGCACTGAGCATGTGCGAGATCTGCAAGGATGAGATCCAGGAAGAAATACAGTCTGGCTTCAGCTGCCCACACTTAAGATGGCCACAGCCTGCTGTAAGTTTATAAAATAACAAACTATTGCTATAAACAAACAAAACAGACCTTAGTTTACAGACTAACTTTACTAGAATACATTAAGCTTGGGTATTATATGGGTATTTTTATTTAAAAAGTATAATTTTGGCCGGAACACCACTTTAAGGTTCCTAAGAGCACAGTGGCCTCCATAATCCTTAAATGGAAGACGTTTGGGACGACCAGAACCCTTCCTAGAGCTGGCCATCCAGCCGAACTGAGCTATCGGGGGAGAAGAGCCTTGGTGAGAGAGGTAAAGAAGAACCCAAAGATCGCTGTGGCTGAGCTCCAGAGATGCAGTCGGGAGATGGGAGAAAGTTGTAGAAAGTCAACCATCACTGCAGCCCTTCACCAGTCGGGGCTTTATGGCAGAGTTGCCTGACGGAAGCCTCTCCTCAGTGCAAGACACATGAAAGCCCGCATGGAATTTGCTAAAATACACCTGAAGGACTCCAAGATGGTGAGAAATAAGATTCTTTGGTCTGATGAGACCAAGATAGAACTTTTTGGCCTTGATTCTAAGCGGTATGTGTGGAGAAAACCAGGCACTGCTCATCACCTGCCCAATACAGTCCCAACAGTGAAGCATGGTGGTGGCAGCATCATTCTGTGTGGGTGTTTTTCAGCTACAGGGACAGGACGACTGGTTGCAATCGAGGGAAAGATGAATGCGGCCAAGTACAGGGATATCCTGGAGGAAAACCTTCTCCAGAGTGCTCAGGACCTCAGACTGGGCCGAAGGTTTACCTTCCAACAAGACAATGACCCTAATCACACAGCTAAAATAACGAAGGAGTGGCTTCACAACAACTCTGTGACTCTTCTTGAATGGCCCAGCCAGAGCCCTGACTTAAACCCAATTGAGCATCTCTGGAGAGACCTAAAAATGGCTGTCCACCAACGTTTACCATCCAACCTGACAGAACTGGAGAGGATCTGCAAGGAGGAATGGCAGAGGATCCCCACATCCAGGTGTGAAAAACTTGTTGCATCTTTCCCAAAAAGACTCATGGCTGTATGAGATCAAAAGGGTGCTTCTACTAAATACTGAGCAAAGGGTCTGAATACTTAGGACCATGTGATATTTCAGTTTTTGTTTTTTAATAAATCTGCAAAAATGTCAACAATTCTGTGTTTTTCTGTCAATATAGGGTGCTGTGTGTACATTAATGAGGAAAAAAATGACCTTAAATGATTTTAGCAAATGGCTGCAATATAACAAAGAGTGAAAAATTTAAAGGGGTCTGATACTTTCCGTCCCTACTGTGTGTGTGTGTGTGTATATATGTATATATATATATATATATATATATATATATATATATATATATATATATATATATATATATATATATATATTTTGTAAACCTCAGATCTGAAATATGAACAAAGAATATTCCTTTATAGTGTGTACTTGTCTCAATCTAGAGCACTAAGTGCCATTTCTGACAACTTTTCCTGACACCAAGAAAAAAAAGTTAACATTTAGGAATCTCCAGCGCACAGCCTCTGATTGACAGCCTTAGCTCTGTTCCTATACGCTGTGTAAAGGGGAGTGTGACTCATCCCTCCAATCAGCTCTCAGAGTTCTCCTCACTGAGCTCTGCAGTGTGTAATTTCAGCTCTCCGCGCCCTGTTTTCTGACAGCTCACACAAGCTTTAAATTCTGTACTGTAGACATGGCTGAGGAGAAGACTACAGATAAACAGGTACAACTTACGTAGGAGGATTTGTTTAATCTCTGTGTATCACCTGAGACCAGTCACTTCACTCGGTATATGTCAGAGTTTACAGCCACTTTAAAAAAATACCTAGCCATGAAGGTCCTTGTTTATACACTTTCAGTTACAACTGTACTCCTGCATTGTCGCCCTATCACAAACCCCCTTGGTAGACACATAGTGCATAAGCATAGTTCACTGTAATCACTATAAAGCAGCCAATAAAAAGAAATGATATACAGTTGACACTGGAGCTGAGGCATGTAGAAAGGAAGTGACAGAAAGAAACTGCATGAGACCAACAGTCTGTTCTGACAAGGTGGCCATATCCTGGAGATGATCTTTGCACAATCCCACCAACCTTCATTGGTTCAGATGATGGCCTTCCTGTTAGTTGTCACACCTTCAAATGTCAGACCTTGATAGATTGGTGAGAAGTCACTTTGGATAATTATGAGAAGTGAAATAAATACTCCATACATGCTTTGGATCAAAAGGCAAAATTATTAGTCTACCCAAAAGTGATTTTTCATTTTTTGTTCAATCTTGGGAGGTTAAACCACCTGACTGGGATTGTTGGTGCGAATCCACAGAGCAGAGTGGTTTCTGGAAGGAAGGAAGTGTGTGAGAGTGTGTGCTGTGGACCGGATCAAACCCCCCCGAGACCAGGAAAAGCGGTGGCGGGTGCGGAGCGGATCAAACCCCCCTCCCCTTGTGACCGGGAGAAGCGGCGGTGGGTGCGGACAGGATCGATCCACCCCCCTTGAGACCGAAAGAAGCTGCGGCGGGTGACCCGAGGGGACTGTGAGAGGCAGTGGGCGGGGGTGACAGAGGACAGAGGAGGCGGTTTGACCTGGAGAGAGACCAGGGGAGCGTGAGGTGTCAGGTCTGACCGGGAGAAGCGGCAGGTAAGTGTGCCGCAGACCGCAGGGGGGAGAGTGACAGGCAGACATGGGAGCGGTGGGAACAGTAACAGGCAGGCTGACCGGGGGAGACCGTAGGCACTGACAAGCCCTGGAAGTGTTGGATTGCATAGGGGATTGAGCAGAGCAGTCATAACCAGTTAACATAAAAAAAACAAAAAAAAACTGACTAACTGTGTCTAGCGTGGATGCTGGGTATTGTGGAGTAACTGTTTTTGTTGAGTATTGTGAGTACATGAGTATTGTGTGTGTATTGTGAGTACCTGTGTATAGTATGTACCTGGGTATAGTGAGTACCTGTGTATAGTATGTACCTGGGTATAGTGAGTACCTGTGTATTGTGAGTACCTATGTATAGTGAGTACCTGGGTATAGTGAGTACCAGTGTATTGTGAGTACCAGGGTACAGTGAGTACCTGGGTACAGTGAGTCCCTAGGTGTAGTGAGTACCTGTGTATTGTGAGTACCTGTGTATTGTGAGTATCTGGGTATAGTGAGTACCTGGGTATAGTGAGTACCTGAGTATAATGAGTACCAGGTTATTGTGAGTACCTGTGTATAGTGAGTACCTGTGTACTGTGAGTACCTGTGTATTGGGAGTACCTGTGTATTGGGAGTACCTGAGTATTGGGAGTACCTGAGTACTGGCAGTACCTGAGTGTCGGGAGTACCTGCGTATTGTGAGTACCTGAGTGGTGTCTGAGTAGTGGTGAGGATCACACATCACAGGAAGCACCCTCATGGCTAACAGAGGACATAATTTGAATTAGAATTGGGAAACATAACATTAATAAATCACCGGGAATGGATGGGTTGCACCTAAGGGTACTTAGGGAACTCCGTCAAGTAATTGCCAGACCGTTGTTCCTAATTTTTACTGACAGTCTACTGACTGGAATGGTACCAGCGGGTTGGAGAAAAGCCAATGTAGCACCAATATTTAAAAAGGACCCAAAATACATCCCTGGGAATTACAGACCAGTTAGCCTAACATCAATAGTATGCAAGCTCTTGGAGGGGATGATAAAGGACTAAATACAAGATTTTCGTAATGAAAACGGTATCATTAGCAGTAATTAGCATGGATTCATGAAGAACCGTCCTTGCCAAACAAATCTATTAACCTTCTATGAGGAGGTGAGTTGCCATCTAGACAAAGGAATGCCCGTAGACATGGTGTATCTGGATTTTGCAAAAGCATTTGTCACAGTTCCTGATAAACGTTTACTGTACAAAATAAGGTCTGTGGGCATAGAACAAAGGGTGAGTACATGGATTGAAAACTGGCTACAAGGGCGAGTTCAGAGGGTGGTGATAAATGGGGAATGCTCAGAATGGTCAGAGGCGGGTAGTTGGGTCCCACAGGGTTCTGTGCTGGGACCAATCCTATTTAATTTGTTCATAAACAACCTGGAGGATGGGGTAAACAGTTCAATCTCTGTATTTGCGGATGATACTAAGCTAAGCAGGGCAATAACTTCTCCGCAGGATGTGGAAACCTTGAAAGAAGATCTGAACAGATTAATGTAAACCTAGTAGATGATAGGCTCAGCAATGGCATGCAATGCCAAGCTGCTGCTAACAAAGCAAACAGAATATTGGCATGCATTAAAAAGGGGATTAACTCCAGAGATAAAATTATATTTCTCCCGCTCTACAAGACTCTGGTCCGGCAGCACCTAGAGTATGCTGTCCAGTTCTGGGCACCAGTCCTCAGGAAGGATGTACTGGAAATGGAGCAAGTAAAAAGAAGGGCACCAAAGCTAATAAAGGATCTGGAGGATATTAGTTATGAAAAAACGTTGCGAGCACTGAACTTATTCTCTCTGGAGAAGAGACGCTTGAGAGGGGATATGATTTCAATTTACAAATACCGTACTGGTGACCCCACAATAGGGATAAAACTTTTTCGCAGAAGGGAGTTTAACAAGACACGTTGCCACTCGTTAAAATTAGAAGAAAAGAGGTTTAACCTTAAAATACGTAGAGGGTTCTTTACTGTTATGCCCTGTACACACGGCCGGACATTGATCGGACATTCCGACAACAAAATCCATGTAATAAGGTTTTATATGTAGTCTGTATTGTTTTTTAAATCAATATGTCTGTTTTTTGTACTATATAATAAAATTTAAAAACTATCCTTACATTTTTATAGTTTAAATACCTTTGTGCCCCCAAAGTCCCATTTCTTTAGTTTTCATATTGCCACATTTACAACAAAATCCATGGATTTGTTCCGACGGATGTTGGCTCGAACTTGTCTTGCATACACACGGTCGCACAAAGTTGTCGGAAAATCCGATCGTTCTGAACGTGGTGACGTAAAACACGTACATCGGGACTATAAACGGGGCAGTAGCCAATAGCTTTCTCTTAATTTATTCTGAGCATGCGTGGCACTTTGTGTGTCGGATTTGTGTACACACGATCGGAATTTCCGACAACGGATTTTGTTGTCGGAAAATTTTATAGCCTGCTCTCAAACTTTGTGTGTCGGAAATTCCGATGGAAAATGTGTGATGGAGCCCACACGCGGTCGGAATTTCTGACAACAAGGTCCTATCACACATTTTCTATCGGAAAATCCTATCGTGTGTACAGGGCATAAGAGTGGCAAGGATGTGGAATTCCCTTCCACAGGCGGTGGTCTCAGCGGGGGTCATTGATAGTTTCAAAAAACTATTAGATTAGCACCTGTACAACTACATCATACAGGGATATACAAGGTAATACTGACACATAATCACACACATAGGTTGGACTGGATGGACTTGTGTCTTTTTTCAACCTCACCTACTATGTAACTATGTAACTGTTTTCAATAGCTTTTCTGAGCTAATGGCATGGCCACTTTGCTTATATTCTGTCTCTATATACCTGTTGTGGCAATTATCTGGGGTTTCACTCTCCCTGTTGTTTTTTTATTTACTTTATTTTATAAAGAGTGCAATAGAAGATGCTGGGACACACAAAGGTAGGCAGGAAGCTCTGACACTAAGGTGAACAGGAACTGGACAGGAATTATGGTAGAGAGATTTTGCTATTATGAATATGCAAGACATGTACAAAGACCAACGCTAACTGTACACCAATCAGTTGCCAGGCCCCTTAGTACCATAAGACCAGAGGATCAACATGGCATCCAGGTCACTAGCATTTTCAGGAGGAGAGTCAACAACAGCTGTATTTCTATTTCTTTCAGTTCAGACTTGTTTTAAGTGTGAACAACAGCACACTTGCACAGTGGAGCCTGAAATACAGGGCTGGTAATCACTACCGATTATATATAGCAAGGTGGACTTTAAAAAAGAAAAAAAACTGTTAAGGAAAAAAACATGAAAATAGTGACTAATATTATGGGCTAGGGTTTGTATTATTAGAACCCATAACACAACACCCACGTTTTTGTTCTGAAGAAAGTTAGGTTTCCATAGAAACTGTTTTTGGAGCCTGCTTTTAGCGCCACAAATTACTTTAATTAGATTGATAAAGGAAGACTGTTTTGTTGTCCAGTGTAGATTTAAAGAGGTATTTGTGGTTTTCCAACTTGAAATTTTTTTGTTTGTTTAAATTAATATCTAGGGCTGCTTAAAAAACACGATTATCTGTACAGCTGTTAGAGAAGCCAGAACTTTTTGTGTACATGATTCTCAGCAGGTGTTCAGCAAATGAGATGTCAGACATTTGTAAGCCTTTAATTAGTATACCACATATTGTTATGCACATATTTAGCATTTTGCTGTCAGATTAAAAAAAAAATGTTCAGATAATGTGAAAGTGACAGATTGACTATCATAATGACCGAGTGAAAAGATTCTGATTAAAAATGACTAGTGCTGCACACAAAATTCAGTGGAGCTTGAACATTCCAACAATTAAACCACCAAGTTGTTTGGGGTTTTCTTGTGTGTTTTTTTTTTTTTTTTTTTTTGTTTGTATTATACAAGAGGTATCTCACGTGAATGATTGTCTAAATGCCACAGCAAGTACTTCCACTCCCTCCACATAGACACCCTACATGTACCCAGTTTTCCGAAACAAAACCCATCAAATGTTGAGTGGAGATACCAGGAAAGGAATATTAGTGTAAATATTAAACAAAGTACATTCAGACACTTTTACCTTATATAGCTATACCAAAGCTTTTTTTTTTGAAGTGAGAAAAGGGTTACAACATCTACCATGCTACCATGCTTATATTTATGTCTGACTAATTTGGGATATTTCCTTCACATTTTATCTGCCAACCAAGAAATTAAAGCGAGTCCCTGGGAAAGGAAGGCACATCAATAATATTTTAATTTCAACTACTGTAAATAAAGTGTTTTTGTTGCATTTTTTTTTCTCAATTGAGATTTTCGATCACTGACTGAAGTTTGAACTCTTTTTTTACTCTATCCAAAACCAGTTTTGGGTAGAGTTGACTTTACGTAGGAATATGAAAAAAAAAATAAGCAGGGCAACATATTAAGACACTTCACAACATGTTTAACTTTAATTTGTACCAGAAGAAAGAAATCTCCTTAATTCATGTCATCACATCCAGCGTTTATCATTGAAAAGAAATATGGTTGTGCATTATTGAGTGTTTTTCTGAAGTTTTTGAAGAAACCTAACACAATGTTTGAGCTGTATTTAGAATAAAGTCATAGAAGCTAGTGCACCCTTGGTCTAGAGGGCTTTTTAATGCAAACGCCAGACTTTTTTTTTTGCATAGAACAGGGAGGTTTACAATCTCTATTTCCTTTCTAGATTTATCATGGTTAGAAAAAGATTTCCTCATTTGGAGCATGTATTACAATAACAATATGAGGACAATTATACCTTTCCCCTATCCCCTACACTGTTTGTAAAAGTGGTTTTAACTTTTACCTCCGGTCTTATATGAGTTCCTGTCCTGGTGACAAAAAAAAAAGCAATGGGAAATACTGACGCTCAAAAAAAAAAAAAAAAAAAAAAAAAAAAAAAAATTGAGTTCTACTTTATAAACACATGCAACATAGGGTGCACAATTGCTTCTCTGAGTGCCTTTTCTAAAGTATCTCTTCTCCCTTCCCCACACAGTCAAAAAATAACCTCACAAACTAATGGCTGGCATTCTTCTTCTTCTTCTTCTTCTGTAATTCAGATAACAGGAGAATTTCTTTTACTTGCAGTGGTAATGAGTAGTCTTAATGTGATACAAAGGTGAAGCCTTTGATACTTTAAAGCTGTAAGGGCTTTGGATATGTACAAAGGAACAGTGGTCTTTCTAAAGCCTTAATGTACCTGTACCAGATAGTGTATCATAAAAGCAGCCTAGTCTTACTCAACTTTATTTAAACTGATATGAACTAGGAAAAGGTCTTCCAAACGCTATTCTATATTGAAGTAAAAACATTTGCATTTTGCAAATGAAATATTAATGTTGGCTATAACATTTGGTTGATGTCAGAAGGAATAACTTTTTTGTGAAGTAAGATCCATTTTCTGCCTTGGAACTAAAAAATGTAAGCCATCGTTTTACTATGCATAGTAAGCATAAATGGGCCAATCTAGCCTATAAGAAACTCCTCTGGAGTATTTTGTGCCAAAATTTTAAAGTTGTCTACCATGAAGTCATGGAGTTTAGACCAATATGGTTAACTAGGACCAATATGAACCAATCAGTTGATAAGTCCAAAAGATATGGATCAAAAGATCAGCAGAAGCATCTTTGCATCTAATACAGGTTGAAGTAGGAAGTACTCCCATATGACATAGCTTATCTGGAGTATACTGCAGGTGGTATAATAATAATATATTCATGTTTACCTGCAGTGATAATTTTATACATTAGCCAGGTCTCCTTAGTCATTAGTCAGTGATGGTAAAAGTTTGGATTGTTGTAAGCAAAGGTGAAGAAGGGTCTAGAGACTCACAATTTTATACAACGGTACATTTAAGTAGTGACTTTTGAAAGATTGACTAGGTGTCCCAAGAGCCGCAGATCAAGTCAAGAACTGCTGTATAATACCGAATTGCAGTATCAGACTGGACCCCCCCCCCCCCAGACCATGCCCCCAACACGTTTCACTCCACCCACCAGAGCTTACCAGTGGGGACTTTTGAAAGATTTTCATCCTAGATTAGGTCTTCCAATACAGAGGCAGCAACTGGGTAGTGTCTTAGGGAGAAAAAACATGTTGCAAAGTTTGTATTTAAGTTTTAGCTTCTCAAAGGGGAGAAGGAGACAATCTTGAGTCATATGAAACAGATCAGTAATCACTTTAGCAGACCACCAGTGGAATTCCCCTTATATAGAATAATTCCAAAGTTGAGTTATGGGGGAGAAGATTGACTGAAAGGTATGAAGGTTCCCTGGCTTTAAGCCAATAGAGAGCTGAGACCTCCAAAGGAGAAAGTTTGTTGCATCTCTTAGGTGTAAAAGTGCAGATGCATTGTTGTAAATATATTTGAGAACCATAGAGATAAACTGTTAAAGTGGTGGAGGTGGATAGAACCTGAATGGTGAAGCCATTCATAGACAAAAGTGTACTTTGAGGCTGGAAAATAATTATAAAAATTAAGGCAGCCTAGCCCACTGTCTACAAAATTAGAATTTAGAGGCTTGATTAGCTACACATGGCTGTGCTTTAGTCTATATATAAAGGAGGAGAGTAAAGATTATATGTCTTCGGATATATAAAGCAGGGAGGAATCTTATATCAGCTCTAAATACATATAAGTAAATGTAAAATAACTGCGCCAATACTCTAAACCAGGGATATGCAATTCATAAGCAAAAGCTCCAATCTCTCAAATCAAGACACCCGCCCTAATGGAACTCACAGGTGCTGGTTCTGCACAAGCTTGAGGAAAGAAAAAGATCCTGGACGGCCACACACCATAGAAGGCATCTTTATTGATATGAAGAAATAAAATCCAAATGCAGTCACCTCATGTACAGGGAGGAACAGGAAAGGTAGCTAACATGTTTCACGCCCCATCATGGCACTTTTTCATAGCTGGGATATGCAATTAGCGGACCTCCAGCTGTTGCAGAACTACAAGTCCCATGAGGCGTACCAAGACTCTGACAGCCACAAGTATGACACCCAGAGGCAGAGGCATGATGGGACTTGTAGTTTTGCAACAGCTGGAGGTCCACTAATTGCATATCCCTGCCCTAAACCAGATACTAACACAGCGCTAAAAATTTGTTCAAAAATAAACTGCGCTCAAGTTGCATAACATATACACACATCTAACAAAATTAATAAACTGAAGAAAGATGATCTAATAACTATGGATGTGCCAATAGCCAATTTAGGCTAAAAAGGGCTTGCTTACGGGATCAAATAGACCTCTCGTTACAAAAGGTCAGAAACACCTGTGGCTCCAAACCCAGCCAGGGCCTTTTAAATCCAGTAAGGGACATTGATTCTACTCATAGGGGGATGATAACGGTTCTCAGAAATAAAGAAGATTCTGCATAGTGTAAAATCCTCAGAGCTTTAATGAACTTAGAAGTTGCACTTACAAGATATGTAATGTAAACACGCCTTTATTTGTATGCATAGGCAAGCACTCATACAAAAACCCATCTTTCCGGGACACGAGTGTAACGGTAAAGTCAGCACGTCGCTCCTCCCTATGCGTTTCATTATATGTTTGACATCGTCCAGGGGCATGGTTAATTATACCATACAATTAAACCACCCCTTGATTTGAGCCGTGGATGGCAATCATAGAGCTCACTGACAAGCTATATTAAAACCAAGCCTTGATTCCAAGTGGGGAAATAAAGCCTCTAAACTTTAATTATAAACAGGTAACAGATTTAGTTAGAAACTCCCTTCTCAGGAGCGGCAATCAAAAAAATGCCCCATGAATCTGGCTGTAATATTTAACCTCTTGCCGACCAGCCGCCATCATTATACTGCAGCAGGTCGGCTCGATCCCGCAAATTGCCATAGCCGTACATTGGTCCCTTTAACAGCTATAGCAGGCACTCTGGTGGCGCTTCTGCCTGCTGCATCGCAGGGTGGCTGATGTGCATGGTCGGTGGCCATGATATCCGCCAGCCACCAGCGATCGCTCCACAGAGAGCCAGAATGGGGATCTGTCAATGTAAACAAACAGATCCCCCTTCTGTCAGGGGAGTACAGAGTGATCGTCTGTTCCTAGTGATTAGGAACAGCGATCTATCTATACTCCCAGTCAGTTCAGTCCCCCCACAGTTAGAAACACCTCCCTATGGAACATTTAACCCCTTGATCACCCCCTAGTGGTAACCTCTTCCCTGCCAGTGCCATTTATGCAGTAATCAGTGCATTTTTATAGCACTGATCGCTGTATAAATGTCACTGGTCCCAAAAAAGTGTCAAGTGTCCGATCTGTCTGCCGCAATGTCACAGTCCCCCTAAAAACCGCTGATCACCGCCATTACTAGTAAAAAAAAAAATAATTTTATAATAAAATGCCATAAATATAGCCTCTATTTTGAAGACGCTATAACTTTTGCACAAACAAATCAATATACGCTTATTGTGATTTTTGTTACCAAAACATGTAGAAGAATACATATTGGCCGAAACTGATGAAGAAATTTGTTTTATTTATTTATTTATTTATTTATTTATTTTTGGGATATTTATTTATTTTTGGGATATTTATTATAGCAAAAAGTTTTTTTTCAAAATTGTCAGTCTTTTTTTGTTTATAGTGCAAAAAATAAAAAACGCAGAGGTGATCAAATACCAACAAAAGAAAGCTCTATTTTTGGGAAGAGAAGGACGTCAATTTTATTTGGGTACAGCTTTGCACGCCCGTGCAATTATCAACTAAAGCGATGCAGTGTCATATAGCAAAAAATGGCCTGGTCATTAAGGGGGTAAATCTTCCAGGGCTGAAGTGGTTATATAAAAACATAATTCTTATTATATAATCTACATAGGTAAAAAAGCTAACAATGGTGGCCATATTGTCAAAATATTATGGTGGAACGTAATTCCCACAATGACAATAAAACATTAAAAATTACAATATGAGGCCATCGGACCGTCCTAGAACCTAAAATAAAAATGTTATCCACAAGGTGTCACACTCTAAACACCTTCAGAGAGGCACCTGGTGGATTGAATAAATAATAAAAAATCTAAGAAAAAACGCAAAACTGACCGAAATAACTTCACCTTGTCACATTGATAAAATAACATCCAGTCAATTCTAGCAATAATAGCACAGAATCAAAAAGTATCTCAATGTCAATAGTGGCACTGTGAAACATTTTGGAGAGTAAATCATGTGTAAAAGTAATGTGTTAAAGCATTAGAAGTAATAGAAGGGAATTTCACATTTGCATAGCTCCCAACTGTCCCTCATTTCGAGGGACTGTCCCTGATTTGGAGCAATGTCCCTCTGTCCCTCAATCCTTCTCATTTGTCCCTTATTTTGGTCTGATCTATATAGGATGTATATAAAATGCACTTTTTATCTTTAAAAACTGTTTTCCAGCACTAAACGTTCATCTGATTTCTAAATTGCTGCATTTGTAAATTCTAAAAGCCAATATAAAGAAATAGTAGTGACAAAAAAAAGTTCTTGTGGGTTGAACCAATCTTTTATTTTTTGTACAATTCTCCTTTAAAGGGGCGTGACAAGGGTTGTGTCCTATGCCTGCATACTTTTGCTGATAGGTGTCCCTCATTCCCATCTCAAAAAGTTGGGAGGTATGCATTTGGAGCCTAGTATCCTTTTGTTATTTTAATATCTAAGTTTAGTGATATTAATTTTACAAATACAAATTGTGAATTTGTATACCTAAATGTTGAAATGACTGCACAATTAGCAGTCTGGACATTTTTTAAGGAATAGTCCTTTTGTGGGACCTAAAGCTGCCCACTTTCAAATCTGAGACTCCTCCATCGTCATTGAGGCTATTAAAGAAGTCTTCCAAGTCCTTTTGGTTCACCAAGGCAACGCCAGCATACAAAGAGATCCTCCAGGGTTCCCGACTGTATACTTCAAAATGTAGTGGTTTGTCTGTTTTCTTTGGCCTATTGCAAATAAAAAGGGAAACAGGGAGCACCCCTGGCATGTACATTGCTGTAGAGCTGGGATATGCAATTAGCGGACCTCCAGCTGTTGCAAAACTACAAGTTCCATCGTGCCTCTGCCTCTGGGTGTCATGCTTGTGGCTGTCAGTCTTGCTATGCCTCATGGGACTTGTAGTTCTGCAACAGCTGGAGGTCCACTAATTGCATATCCCTGCTGTAGAGGAAAAGACATGGGGATATCTTTATTAGTCTTTACCCAGGCCCTGGGATCAGTATTAGGCAATAGCACTCAATTAGGAAAGGTATCACCAAAGCCCAATTTCTTGTAGTTGCCCACAAAAATCCCCAGCTAAGTATATCATATTCTTGTGTGATCTCCATAGAAATTATTAGTTACTTTGTTGAAGAGGTTTCGGTTCAAAGATCTTAATATCTAACTGTCCAGTGGACTGCTTATTTAACCATACTTTGTGTGTGTGTGTAAACATAATTTCATATGTTACAAAGCAATTCTGATGAAGTGTGACAGCAAATGAAAAATGAACATTGTATATCAGTTATTCAGATGTGGAAATACCAGCTAGGAGTATAATTGTTATTAGGGAGCGGTGCTAAAACCTATCCATGGGCATTTAGTTCTGCTTTGGTGTACACTGAAGATGACAATATATTTAAAACCGTAATAAGCCGTCTCCTCCATACACACTGGATGCCTTTTCAGATGTTGAAGGCCAATTGAGGAAAACTAAAATTCTGGCAGCACCATTTCTGCACTGCATTGTCGGTCAGAAAAAAAAAAAAGATAAAACAAAGCTGAACTTCATTATTCACCAGTTTAATCGTGTTTACTTCCACACACTTCCCAGCTGAATAACTTGTGTACAGATTTCAAGAGTGCAGTTGTGCTTGTCAAATTTCATTAACTATGCAAAGGCTTTCTTACCTCTGGGCTTGTAAACTATGACCAGACATACAACATTTCTGTTGAAAACAAAGATTGTAGATGACAGAATTCCCCTGGTTCATGTACATCTGGAAGGCAGATTTAGAAGCGTAGGCCATTAGTATCCCATACCATTGCATAACACAATACTACAAAAAGGTTGATAAAATATTTTAACTTGTGTCAACAATATGCTGCGTAAAAATGTATACAAGCTATCTTGTTTCATTACTTGAAATTTAAAACATCGTGCTCTCTTTTTTTTTTCTAATGCATTTTACTGGACTCTGGCTTTTCCATACAAAATATTAAATACAATTTTTAAGTTATTTTAATTACTGTTATAATGTGGATAGTGAGTTTCCACATAACGGCTCTCAGTTTACATTAGAATACACTGTTCCACCTAAAAAGTCACTTATGGAGATTTTTAGGTACCATAGGTTGGTGCCATTCCATGAGCATGTGCAGATTTAAAGCATGACACGTTAGGTATCTGTTTACTCGGCGTACCATCATCTTTCACATTTTACAAAACAATTAGGTTATATATTGTTTTTGTTTAATTACAGTGTATTTTTTCCTGAAAAAAGGGTGTTTGAAAAACTGCTGCGCAAATATCGTGTGACATAAAAAATTGCAACGACCACCATTTTATTCTCTGCTAAAAGTGTATATATATATTTATGTATCTTGCAGTATATGGGTCATTTGGGGGACCTGCGTGGTCCCGCTAGCACTCCAGATTTTGCTCAGAACTAATGCCGCGTACACACGGGCGGACTTTTCAACGGACTAGGTCCGGCGGACTTTTCAACTGACTTTCCGACGGACTTTCGAATGAACGGACTTGCCTACACACGATCAACCAAACTCCGACGGATTCGTACGTGATGACGTAGACCAGACTAAAATAAGGAAGTTCGTAGCCAGTAGCCAATAGCTGCCCTAGCGTCGGTTATTGCTCATTGGACTAGCATACAGATGAGCAGACTATTCAAACCGGACTCGGACCGTCGGACTTTTGGGAAAAAAAGTCCACTGGAGCCCACACACGGTCGAATTGTCCGTCGGAGTCCGGTCCACCGGACCTAGTCCATCGAAAAGTCCGCTCGGCTGTACGCGGCATTACAGTCCTAAATGCAGTGCTGGAATACCAAATAGCAAAAGTAGGCGTCAGCCTTTGGGACCTATGTAAGGACTAGACCTATTCTGACACTTTTTGTTCAGAAGTAAAAATCGATTTTTTTTGGTAGAAAATGACTTAGAACCCCCAAACAATTATATAGATATCTATATATAGATATATAGATATCTATATATATTGTATACAGTACCTCACAAAAGTGAGTACATCCCTCACATTTTTGTAAATATTTTATTATATCTTTTCATGTGACAACACTGAAGAAATGACACTTTGCTACAATGTAAAGTAGTGAGTGTACAGCTTGTATAACAGTGTAAATTTGCTGTCCCCTCAAAATAACTCAACACACAGCCATTAATGTCTAAACTGCTGGCAACAAAAAGTGAGTACACCCCTAAGTGAAAATGTCCAAATTGAGCCCAAAGTGGCAACATAGAGTTCCCCAGAGCTTCACAGGTTGCCACTGGAGTCCTCTTCCACTCCTCCATGATGACATCACAGAGCTGGTGGATATTAGAGCCCTTGCGCTCCTCCACCTCCATTTGAGGATGCCCCACAGATGCTCAGTAGGGTTTAGGTCTGGAGACATGCTTGGTCAGTCCATACCTTTACCCTCAGCTTTCTTTGCAAGGCAGTGGTCATCTTGAAGGTGTGTTTGGGGGTCATTATCATGTTGGAATACTGCCCTGTGGCCTAGTCTCCGAAGGGAGGGGATCATCCTCTGCTTCACTATGTCATAGTACATGTTGGCATCCATGGTTCCCTCAATGAACTGTAGCTCCTTTTAAAGCTAAACTCTGGGCACTAAAACTGTAATTTGAAGCCCAACTCTGGGCAAATTTTTTCAACTACTTGTTCATACAAAGTTCATACTCACCTGATCCGCCGATCCTCTGGAAAACCTCACTCCCCCATAGTCCAGCGGTGGACTGTTCCTGTATATGAAACATGCTGACATCAGGAACAGTCTATTCTCAAGACCCCTGGAGCGTGGGGGGTGTCGGACTGGTCTTGTGCAGGGAGGACCAGCGGGTCAGGTAAGTATATCTCAGCTGTCCTCTCCTGTAGAAATAAATGATCAAATTTTGGCCAAAGTTCTGCTTTAAATAGTAACTCCACTTTTGTTGGGAAAAAAAGCATTCCCCTCTGGGTAATCTATGTACATTGCAGAGATTTTAACAAACTTTGTTGCAGATTCCTACCTTTTGTTGTTCTGAGGGAACAGCTGTTTGTCTGTGTCCATGTGCTGAGTGGATCTGTATGGGAGTGGTTTTATAATTTTCAAACAGCTGCAGGCCTCTAATGAGGAAAGCTGCAGGGTCTGCATCCCTTTAGATGTAATTTCCCTTTGAGAGAATCTCAACAAAAATGCCATTTTTGTTGCAGGGGATGCTCAAAATCTAACGTGTATGTTAGTGCAGACTTTTGGGAGAATCAGTAAGCCAATCACACAAGCAGGAAATGACATGTCTGGGGGGGGGGGGGGGGGCTCTGTATACCATCTGTGTACAGAACACCTCCAGGTAGCCATATTGTATTACAGCGCTGCAGATTGAAAAGGAAAGGTCATTTTTTAACATTCAATCACAATAATTGTATATGCTATATATATATTTTTTTTTAATTGCTATTTTTTTTCCTCTTGAAAGTGGAGTTACTCCTTAAAGCGGGTTTTACTGTCTCCAAAGTTTTGTTTTTTTTTTTGTGCAAAATGACAAAGATTATGATGTATAAATATAGAACTCACTTGTTCCATTTTTAGTGATTACTGCTGTCCGTTTTCTCATAAAAAAAAGTCTGTTGAAATCCCACGAGATTTCGCGGTGACTCTCCGCGCTGACTCCTGGGATGAATGACACGATATCCCAGGAGACAGTGCGGCCATGAAAGGAAATGATGCCTATACCCGCAAAATCCCCGCCCACAGCTGCAGGGATCGAACACAGGCCGGGCCACATATCTGAAGGTAGGAACAAAAAAAAATTAAAAAACGGTCCATTGTGCACTCTATGCAATATTTAGAACCCACTGAGCTGAACTTTAAAAAATGTGTAAAGATGTGCTTTAAGTATATTCTTCAATAGTCACAAAGGTTATAAATCCATGTGTGCACTAAATGCCCTTGAAAAACCAAATATGATCCTGTAAAGGCAGGGTGTATGAGGCAGTGACCTCATCAATATGCTGTACTTAACCTTTGCATTGAGCAGAGCTGTAGCTATAACCCAGTAGCCGAGCCACTACAGACTGCCTGGAGAACACTGCACAAGACCAATTCATCTGCACAAGGAAAGGGAGCACAAAGGCATAGTAAGGAGTTGTTTTATGCTGGGTTACTGTACAGATTTTTTTTTACAAAAATTACAGAGAATGCTGTGATTTGTGTAAGAATATGAATTGCTCTTCAATTTAGATATTATTTAAATATATTTCATATATAAATTATATATATATATATATATATATATATATATATATATATATATATATATATATATATATATATATATATATATATATATATAAAATATATATATATTATAGCTAAGAATACCTCCCTTTTTAAAAAATAAAAAAAAATCCTTAACCTAATGTGTTAACTTAGTTGCCTAATATCTTTATGTCATAAAAAAACAATGTTAGTGAACATTTTACATTTATTGCATTACAAATATTTTTGGTCTTGAAAGTTCACCAAATACAAAAGCTAAAGTCTGGGCAAATTAAATACACAGGAAAAAAATGATATATAATAATGAATATACAGTTGCATTACCTACCTATGTCTCCTTGGTAGACTTGCAAGCATTGATCAAAGCATTGAGGACTTTCAGGAGCTGGCATTTGTGAGATTTGTATTATGTACTATGGATAAATCGAGTAGGTAGACATTTAACGTCAAGGAAAAACTTTAACAGTATATGTAATTTAGTGTTTAAATAGTGAAATTTCTGGAAAAACGATTTTCCATGTACTTTGCATGTGGCATATAGTAGTGTATAGGGATGAGTGAATCTGTCCAGGTCTGATTTGCAGCCATTTTCATGAATGGTCCCCAAAACCTAAAAAATCCAGACCACATTGAAACTTATAGAATTAATCTTAGTATTCATGTGTTACCTTTGTTGGGCTGACAAACTGTTGTCAAAATTAGCCATCGGAAGCCAGGTAGTGCATGGGGCACATGTACCAATTCCAAAATGTAACCACTTAAAGACCGCTCGTCTGCAATGTGCTGTGGATGGGTGGCCCATACAGGCACAGAGACCTACCTGTAGGTTGCTGGTCTCTTTGGGGTACAGGGTGCGTGCCCTCGCCCATTCCTGCTTTGATTAGACACACCGGGATTTTGTCAGCAGATTGGCTGCACCTAATCACAACCCAGAGCCCTGTGTTGACAATCAACACAGGGCTCTGTATAGAGGGAACAATCTCTGTTTCTTCTCCCTGCAAAGCTGGAGAGGAAAGAGGGCATATTAGTAACACTGGCAGACATCTAGCTTCTCTGTCTCTAGCAGAATGTAGGAATTGTCAGCCTTTCAACTATCTGCTGGGTGGCCTGTAACCCTAAAGGATAGCCACTTTTGGAAAAATGAGGTAGATGTGCACTGTCTCTAATTTATGCAGCCTCATAGGACAGTCAGAAGAGAATGAATACTTCTACAAGCTTTAGCCAGTGCTCAGCCAACCACTGATAGAAGTCACAAGACTGCTGTAACTGCTGATGAGAAAAGATATTTAGCAGTTTATATTTACTAAAATAATTGCATTTCCATGTTCTGTTTACTGTGGGGAGACCAGATATAATGAATGCAGGGTCCTGAGTTTAGTAACACTTTAACTACTCTTCTTCTTTACTGTCAGAGCGGTAAAGATGTGGAATTCTCTTCCACAAGCAGTGGTATCATCAGTGAGCATCAATAGTTTCAAAAAACTATTAGATGGGCACCTTAATGATCACAACATACAGGGATATACAATGTAATACTGACATAAACACAAGCACACTCACACACCACAGGTTGAACTGGATGGACTGGTGTCTTTTTTAGCCTTACCAACTATGCAACTATGTAGCTCCAACACACACTGATAATCTGGCTGCTGGGAGCCCACACGTTATATAGTGAGAAAGCTGGCTTGTCACTTCTTTCAGATCATTGGCTCTCGGGGGCCCATATAATCAAAGGTTTTAAAGTAAACTATGGCTTTGGCTGTTAATTTCCAGCCATAAATTCAGAGTTTTGCTGAACCACAGAACCATAGCATCTGCTTACCAGTGGCAGAACCACCAGGGTTGCAACAGTCTCACTTGCAACCGGGCCCTGGTGTTCTGCCACTGTAAGGGGGCCCCAAGACAGCAGGAAAGGCTTCCCGTCCAGCTCTAGCACAGCTGGTACTTAGCTGAGCCCAGTATGTGAACCCCAGAGAGGAGCCCAGTGTTGGAAAAAGTTCCAGCACTTGGCTCCAGTGACTTGCTCGTAGCTTGTGTGGGGTGTTTTCGGGTCCCACATTCTGCTATAACTCTGTACAGCAGCCACATTTCTCCCTCTTTCCCCCGTTTCTCCCCCCTCCTGCCTCACACTAACGCACAGACTGAAGCCCCTCCTCCCTATAAACAGACAGGAAGAGGGGGTGGAGAATGGACACAGCTGTACATATGCCGTGCTGATCTGAGGTTTGTGCTGAATCTGAATTCAATATACAACATGACACTTGCAGGGAAAGGAGACACAGGGAAGGGGACTCAGAGAAGGGGGGGGGGGGGCAAGTTGTCCAAGAAGAATACTTGCAATGATTTGGGGGGATAATAGGATGCTGTATGTGTTAGGGGGCACTTTGTGAGGGGAGAGAACTTGTGCTATATATTCATCCCCTCTTCTAGCAAAAATCCTCTCCCCTCCCAAAGTGCCCCCTAGCTCATACAGCATTTTATTATCCCCCCAATCACTGCAAGTATTCTTCTTTGACAACTTGCCCCCTTTACCCCTTCTACAAAGAGATACTTGCTGCTTTTGAGGGGACAATCCTGGTGTCTGAGATCCTGGGCACCTGCTAGAAATTCTGAGAAATTGCCTCAGGTGCCCACACTAGTCCCCCAGCCCGAAACCCCCCCCGGCAGGCAAGTTTGTGAAGCCGAGTGCCAGAACTTTTTTCGGCACTGGGCTCCATATTTCAGGGCTGGTACACACCATGAATAACATAGGAACACACTGTGCATTCCTGTGCGATTCACATGCCTTCCAGGTGCTGTGCAATCTTAGCCCTTTCATTTCAGTGGGCTGAAACTGTGCTGGTCTGCACCAAGAGCTGTGCATGCTCTACTTTACAAAATGCACAGCAACTGGATGGTACTTCTGATCATAGGATCTGGCGCAGGCATACACTACGTTTGCGACCTGCATTTGCAGCAAATACCCTCTATCCATATAAGGGACTTTTTTGCGACCTGTATTTTGGGAGTCTTTAAGCTGATACCCGCTGCAGATCGTGATGGCAGTGCATTTTGAATGCAGTTGGGAGACGCACACAAAACACAGGTTTCCCTCTTGGTATTCTGATGTAAACAGACCCTTAGTCCGGATACATAGAATTGAATTAATATCTCGGTAAGGTCCCACTAAAACCAGGACAGTTGGGAATGATGTATTTATATTAGAAGGGGAGAAGATTTGTGTTTTTTTTTTTGGGGCGGGGGGGGGGGTGGGTTGTACTGGGAAGGGGGATTTGGGTAGTAGGCTTTGTGACAAAACTGGGGAAAGTACTTATGCTGGCATGGAGGATTTTGGGGAAAGATGATTTGTGCTGGGGAGGATAAAGGGGGGAGCGGATCTGACCCAGGATGGGGGGAAGGGGTTGTGCTGGAAGGGAGGACCTGGTGGAGAGGATCTGAGCTAGAGGATTTTTACTGAGAGGGGGATTGGGTGGGGGTGGATTTGTCCTGGGGGGATTTAAAGACATGTCCTTCACACTCCATCCCCACAAATATGGGAGCAATTTCAAGGAGGTTCCATAGACAGTGGTGGTGGGGGGTTGCATTGTTGAGGGGAGAGGGATGGCAGGAGGATGGTGGGGAGGGGGGGGCACCAAAATGCACCTTCGCCTATGTAGATAAAAATCCTTGCACCGGCCCTTCTGGTACTGATAACTGCTGCCTGACTTGGCTGCTCCCCACCGCTGCTAGCCCAATGCTGCCAATCTGACCTTTCATCCTCCATCAGTGTCCTCAGCATGAGCCATGTGCTGTCATAGCGCTCCTCCTGCACCACTGCGGCTTATATTTCTGAGGTCGGCGATGGGTATACTGGTTCTCCTGTCATGGGTGATCTGCATAGGGGCCGCTCGCTGAGCTTGTCACTAACATCCTGTTTAAAAGCCTGTCGGAATCTGGAAGTGCAGCTCTTACATGCTGGTAAAATCTATAACATTTTTAGCAGTAAATGCAGGTGGAACACAGTGGCGGAACTACCAGGGTCACAAAGGTTTCACTTGCGACTGGACCTTGGTGTTCTACCACCGTGGGGGGACCCCAAGATGGCAGAAAGGGGGCTGTTGTGTGACCATAATAAAGGACCCCATGATGGAAATAAAGAGCCCCGGGCCTGGAGGGAAGGGCCCGGGACCAAAGCTCTTTATGGTTTCTTGCATCGGGGCTCTGAAGGTTGTAGCTACGCCTCTGGCTTAACCCTAAGGTGGCTCTAAACCCAAACCTCATCCCTAGTAGTCAGTTGTATAAGCAACAGGATTGCCATTTTTTCTTTATTTAAAAAAGGGCAAAGGTTGACAAAACAATTTACAGAACATGACAACTCAGGCATAGCTGAGGAATGTATATGCACCAAATTAATATAACCAATGATTACAGTGTTGACATAAGGGCCACTATCCTCAGGTCACTACCACTACCCTAGGTTTCTAACGGTTTCTTCAGCATTGGGCCATTTCTGCCTCTCGGATAAGTTCCCACCGACACCATTGATCTTTTTAGCTATCTGTAAGGAGGTATTTCTTCCCAATGACCACAGGTCTAAGGACCATTCTTCCCATTGACCATAACACTAATGTATCATGAGTTGTAGATTTCAAATTTTTAGCAGGGGTTCCCTGAGACTGGAGATCTATTTCAAGGGTTCCTCTGTGTTGAAAAAGGCTGGGATAAAAGATTGCATGAGGGAGGTGAAGCGGGGGGGGCAGTCAGACAGCAGCATTTTCAGTCTAGGTACAGTGTAATGTTAGATTTAGCAAATTTACATGGACTTAACTAATGAATAAGAGCTGAACTCCAGCTCAAACTTTTTAAGCACTTTAGCAACATTTTTTCCTTTCAGAATAAAGATTTTACATTAATGAATAAAAGATGACCAATGTAAGTACCTCTATCAGTGGTATATGGTTTGACTCAACCCTCCAACTGCCACTTTTGCTGAACAGCTTGGTCCGTAAAAGAAAATTGAAAAATAACAGACTTACTGGCTGTTTTACTAGGTGAAAAAAAAAGGGAAATGCCTTAAAAAAAAAAAATGATGCAGTCAATACATCATGAAATTGGTAAGCTGCAATATAATACATTGTTGTTTTGGAGTTTATTACTGCTTTAATTTAAGCATTCTGCAGGTGCAGGTCATGTAGCATAAAAAAATGTCCTGATATATTTTTATTTGTGTGTTGAGTTTACTAAATTGTGCAGTGTTAGGTTTCAAATTAATAATTGAGTAAATAAATGTATTTTAAGTGCCTACATGTTGACTGGTTTCCTGCAGAGATTCTTGGAATATGCAAACTTTTTATCAAATGCACTTTCCACCACCACATTATGTCTTTGGCATCATGGAAGTGGACAGCACTGTTGACAGAAAAATGTTAACAGTACATACAATGTGCAGAGTGATTGATCCACCTGATACTGGCTGTATAGTGATGGTAAACACTGACCACCGCTGCACTTATAAACATCACCTCCATCCATACCAATGTACTTCTCTGACTACTTCTGTAAGGTCATACTTCTCTAATGACTACCACCACATTACTCTACTGGCCACCACTGCAATTTCTCATCCCCCAATGGCCACTGCTTCGGAGCTGCACTCCTCCACAAGTGTAATGTAGGGTTGCCACCTCATCCCTTTAAACTCGAACACCTTTGAATTACACAGGTTCTGAGGCTAATTAAATGTAGAGGTGGCAACTATAGTGTAATGGCACACCAGGTAATACCTACTACTCTACACTGTGCTATACATTACGTTGGCCAGATTACCAGAATAACAGCAGAGCTCTATACTCAACTGTACAATTTTAGCACCAGGGAATCTTATTTTTTCCCATTTCCAAACTTTTGCTAGCTGTATAAAAAAGCATACTTCTCTTTATGTATACGTTTGAACAAAGCCAATTTTTGTGTTTTTTTTTTCTCATTACTTTGACTAAAGCAGACTTTTTTTTTTTTATGTGTGTCAATGAGGTCTGATCCTAATATCCCCATCCATTCTGTAAAAATCTGAAATATGATTTCAGCAAAGTAAGACTTTTTTTTCCTCTCTGTAAGGGCTAGTTTACACTTGCTTCAAAACATGACTTTGGACACGCTTTGTTAAAGCTCTCTGAACGCCAGTCAAAGCTCCTGTCACTAAATAAAATGGTTAGCTTACAGTCCTGTTTACACCTTGCTTTTGCTTGGTGCTTTGATGAGGCTTCGATGAGGCTTTGGTGAGGCTTCGATGGGGCTTTGGTGGGGCTTTGGTGAGGCTTCATGGTGCTTCAATGAGGCTTAGGTGGGGCTTCAAGCGAGCTTTGCCATAGACTTCTATGGAGGCTTTGAAGACGCTTTGAAGAACCACTAAAGCTACATGGGGTATAATTTTTGAAGCAAAGGCAAAGCAAAAGCAAGGTGTAAACAGGACTGTAAGCTGACCATTTTATTTAGTGACAAGAGCTTTGATTAGCGTTCAGAGAGCTTTAATAAAGCCTGCCCGAAGCCTTGTTTTGAAGCAAGTGTAAACTAGCCATTAATGTGTGTTGAAGCCGAAGCAAGTGTAAATGAGCACTAAGGGCTCGTTTACACTTGCTTCAAAACAAGACACACTTTGTTAAAGCTCTCTAAACGGCAGTCAATGCTCCTTTTACTAAATAAAATGGTTAGCTTACAGTCCTGTTTACACCTTGCTTTTGCATGGTGCTTCGATGAGGCTTCGATAAGGCTTTGGCAGGGCTTCGATGAGGCTTTGGTGGATCTTCGATGGGGCCTCGATGAGGCTTCAAAAAGGCTTAGGTGGGGCTTCAAGCGAGCTTTGCCATAAACTTCCATGGAGGCTTTGAAGATGCTTTGACGCACCAAAAACTAAAGCTACATGGGTTATAATTTTTGAAGCAAAGCCGAAGCAAAGCAAAGCAAAAGCAAAGTATGAACAGGACTGTAAGCTAACTATTTTATTTAGTGACAGGAGCTTTCATTAGCGTTCACAGAGCTTTAACAAAGCCTGTCCGAAGCAATGTTTTGCAGCAAGTGTAAAGTAGCCATGAATGTGTGTGTTGAAGCCGAAGCAAGTGTAAATGAGCCTATACTAACATTTTGGAACTGTTCTTACTGCTCTAATATTACTTTTGATTCGTTATTGTTATTATATTTCTTACATTCTTTGGTAGGAGGCAGTACTGGCAGATTTTATGGATTTATTTTCTGTCCTGCTTGAAGAAGTCTGCATGATGTGGATTGCTGTAGGCTTTTTTTGGGGCTGTGATAGTGTAATTCAGGGGTTGATTTACTAAAGGCAAACAGACTGTACACTTTGCAAAGTGCAGTTTCACTCTGCAAGTGCAATTGCTCCAGAGCTTAGTGAATGAGGTAAAGCTTCACTTTGCAAAGAGTACTCAATCACATGCAAGGAACCGTGCACAAGAGCACAAAAAAGCACAAGCTTCTTCAAGCTAAAGTAAAAGCTCAAAAGCGATACTAAACCCAAAACCAAAATTGTAATATATATTGCAATTTACCAATCATTAGATGTGGTGGCTGTATCAGGCTTTTTTCCCTCTAAATTCCCCTGGTGATCTGGTCAGTAATACACTTCCATTATTATACTGACACCACTCTGGATGAAAGAGCACAGGGGGCAGAAGTGGACAAGAAAAAAGAATACAGCCATCTCCTGTAAGAACTGCAATATAATAAATGTTTGCTTTTGGGTTTAATGTCGCTTTAGCCTAGGTTCACACTGTAGCGATGCAGGAACCAGCGCAATTCCAGCGTCGATTCCCGCATCGCATTTCTCCCGCAGGCAGTTTACACTGCGAACCCCTGTGGGTGTCAATACAATGTTAATGACACCCTCAGAACGGTTCACAGATCGCAGTGCGAACTGTGAATTCGGACAGGAATTGGATTGCATGGGTTAAAACACCCATACGATCCAATTCCAGTGTGGGGAAAAAAGTCCCTTTTTGTGCAAATCCAATGTGAGTTCAGTCAAACAACTGTATGGCTGAACTTGCATTGCACAAACATCGCATGCGATCAGCACCACAGTGCAGGTGCGAATCACATGCAATGTCTGTATTCGCTATAGTGTGAACCCAGGCTGAATGATGGTAAGATCTTTTGTGAGACATACATCTTTTATGAAAACTGACTTTCAAAGCAGCATATTCCTGAGCTATTGTACAACACCTTTGAAAATCTGTGGGATTATTTTACTCTCCTCCTTTTTTCCACTGTGCTTTTGTCTGGCTTTGTATGGCTAAAGATTAATGTTAACTATAACTGGTGTGAATACTGTGTGATACAAAACATCTTAAAGACTTAAACTAAGCAATTTACTTGTCAATGAGATGGATACCTGTGGATGAATGAATATTAAAACCCATCCTGGGTATTAGAACTGCTAAAACTGAAGTTGTGTACACTCTGGAGCTACTGCTTTGTTGGTGACTTTTTTTTTCTGTTGCACTTCACAGGAGTTTGCTGCACTGACAAAAGAGTTGAATGCATGCAGGGAACAGCTTCTCGAAAAAGAGGAAGAAATTTCGGAATTGAAAGCAGAAAGGAATAACACAAGAGTAAGTTAATTGTATTCGCTATTCCAACATCTCAATTTGATCTTGTCTTAGTATAGGCTGAGTCTTGTAAATCACAAGTATCTGCAACCCCTTTATCAATGGTTTATTCATATCTTTATTATTTATTGTAAACTGTAATTTAACCACTTAAGGACCGGAAGGATTTGCCCCCTTAATGACCAGGCCATTTTTTGCAATACGGCACTGTGTCGCTTTAACTGACAATTGCGCAGTCATACGACGCTGTACCCAAACAAAATTGATGTAATTTTTTCCCACAAATAGAGCTTTCTTTTGGTGGAATTTGATCACGAAAAAAGAGCGACAATTTTGAAAAAAATAAAACAATATGTTTTACTTTTTGCTATAATAAATACCCCCCCCCCCCCCCAAAAAAAAAAAATTAAAACTAATTTATTCATTAGTTTAGGCCAATATGTTTTCTTCTACATATTTTTGGTAAAAAAATCGCAATAAGCATATATTGATTGGTTTGCGCAAAAGTTATAGCGTCTACAAAATAGGGGATATATTTATGGCATTTTTATTTACCGGTATTTGTTTTTTACTAGTAATGGTGGTGATCTGTGATTTTTACCGGGACTGCGACATTGCGGTGGACAGATCGGACACTTTTGACACTTTTTTGGGACCAGTGCTATAAAAATGCACTGATTACTGTTTAAATGTCACTGGCGGGGAAGGTGTTAACACTAGGGGGTGATCTAGGGGTAACTGTGTTCCCTATGTGTGTTTCTAACTGTGAGGGGATGGGACTTACTAGAGGAGGAGACAGATCGCTGTTCCTAATTACTAGGAACAGCAGATCTGTCTCTCCTGCCCTGTCAGAATGGGGGTTTGTGTATTTACACACACAAATCCCAGTGCTGGCTCTCGTGCCTGCGATCTCAGGTGACCGGCGGACATTGCGGCCGCTGGCCACACGCATCAGGTACCCAGCTGTGCAGCGGCACGCACGCGCCTGCTATGGCTCTTATGGGAGCTGAACGAGCCGACCTGCCGCCGTATAATGACGCCGGCTGGTCAGCAAGTGTTTAAAGTGGTAGTAAACCCTGTAGAACCTTTATACCTACAGGTAAGTCTACAATAAGGCTTACCTGTAGGTACTGTGAATATCTCCTAAACTTTCACTGTTTAGGAGATATTCAGAGTGCATTCACGGGAGTGACGTCATCACGCCCCCGGCCACTCATGTAGCTGAAGGAAGATGGAAGCCCTCTCAGCGGTGACAGTGTGGCGCTGGAGGGCTTCGTTTTGAGGCAAGCCTCCCATAATGTGCTAGTATGCGATGCATACTAGCACATTATGACATTGCCTTGATGGGGATTTTTTTCTTAAACTGTGGTTTACTACCGCTTTAAAGTGATTCTAAAGGTTGTAATAAAAAAAAAAAAAAATAACAAACCTGTTATAATTTACATTATACACACAATAATTAGTCATCCCTTTGCTCTCCCCCCCGCCAGCATATACATTTTTGGAAGCTGTGTTTCCTGCACAAGTTTTGGATAAAGTGGAGAGGGATTAGAACACCTATCAGTTTTTATTGCTGCCTGTGCCCCCGTTATGCAGGCCATACATGGGTCGAATTCAGGAACATATTTTCTTCCGAAAATCAGACATTTTGTGCGTTTTGTAATCCAATGAGGCTACCATTGATTTTGAAATTCGACCAACCAAGCCTTCAATTTCACCTCATATTGCTACAGAAAATATTTTTTGTGGCTGTGAATTTTCTTTTCTTTCCGGTAATTTTCTTTTCTTGCACTCATGCGCATTTCTTTTTTGATTATTTTTCTCACACAATTCTCCCATCATTAATTAGAAAATCGTTCATTTTTCAAAAAATTTCCAACATGCCCGATCACCCAAATTCAATGGCCGTACAAAAATCAGCCATTTCTGCGGCCCACTAAAGGTGTGAAATTTGAATGAAAATTCTTAGAAAACATGTTTTAAAAAGAAAATTCTTTCAGAATTCGACCCATGTATGGCCAGCCTTAGGGAGATTCACCCTGTCTATTTGTCCATTATCAGTGAAAGTGAAAATAAAAGAAATACCCAACTTTTGGGTTGTCCCTAGAAAAGTAATAGAGGAGAAATTTTGTAACGCTAGTTCTAATGACCGGGGGGGGGGTCCCAAGAGATTCCCTTAACCTCCTCATGCCCGCTCTATAGCCGAAAGAAGGCTACAGCCCGGGCCTAAATTGCTGGGAGGGCATCCATGTATGTCCTCCCAAGCATGCTCTGTAATCAGCGAGCCAATGAGACTCGGCTGATCACAGATTGGTTTCCATTACCACGGGATCAGCTGTCAGCCAATACATGGAGAAAGAAACCCTTATAATGGGACTTTAACGGCAATAGGTCATTTTTAGAGTCAATAGAAAGTATCTTTGTAAAGTTTTTAAAAGTTTACAAATTCTTTATTATTAGAAAAATGTACAATACATATTAAAATTGGGTTGGATAATATTCTAGACACAGTGTACTCAAAAAGGGAATCACCAAACAGGGGGTGAAGACGGAGAACATCCTTTTTTTTAGCTGTCAGCCAATGACAGCTGATCACGTGATGTAAACACAAGATCGTAATCGGCTTTTTTTTTCTTCACGAAAAAGCCGATTACTGGCTTCTGTCAGAGAGACATCGGTCTCGCACATGGACACCCACTGCTGCTAAGCAGTGCCCACCATTGCCACCTGCCAGTGCCCACCAGTGCCAGCTACCAGCACATATCAGTGCTGCCTATCAGTGCCCACCAGTGCCACCTATCAATGCCCACCAGTGCCACCTATCAGTGCTGCCAATCAGTGCCCATTAGTGCCTCATCAGTGCCACCTATTAGTGCTGCCTATCAGTGTCACCTACCAGTGCCTATCAGCGCCACCCATTAGTGCCTATCAAAGGAAAAAATCAGTGCAGTCTATCAGTGCCCTTCAGTGCTGCCCATCAATGCCACCTCTCAGTGCCACCTATCAGTGCCCGCCAGTGCCGTCTCACCAGTGCCCTTCAGTGCTACCTTATCAGTGCCCATCAGTGCAGCCTATCAGTGCACATCAATGAAGGAGAAAAATTACCTATTTGCAAAATTTTATAACAAACTATGAAACAGTTTTTTCTTTTTTCAAAATTTTCGGTCTTTTTTTGTTTTTTTAGCAAAATATAAAAAACCCAGCAGTGATTAAATACCACCAAAATAAATCTCTATTTGTGTGCAAAAAAAGATAAAAATCATTTGGGTACAGTGTGTAGCATGACCGCGCAATTGTCATTCAAAGTGTGAGAGCGTTGAAAGCTGAAAATTCGCCTGGGCAGGAAGAGGGTTTAAGTGCCCAGTAAGCAAGTGGTTAATTTGCAGGATTTTCCTCTCACTTCCTGTTTGGCTATGAGACAGTAAGTGAAAGTAAACCCCCCAATGGGACAAAGATGGCAAAAATAAACCTTACAGGGGTTATAACCCTCCCTTAGGCCCCCATTCAGCCCTGAGCTTAGCATTTTCAGGCAATGGGTCGCACGATTTTATTGCGATTTTGCGGCGATTTTTGCCGCGTTTTTTACTGCATTTTTGCCGCGATTTTCTACAGGTCAAAAGGTCACCAACGTAAAAAGCAGAAAAACACCCAAATCTGCCTAAAAAAAAAAAAAAAAGTTCCAGAACTTGTTTGAGCTTCAGGCGTTTTGGGGCTTCTGGCTTCAGGCATTTTGGAGTGGAGATGTGAACCATCTCCATAGAGAATAGATTTTTTCCCCTCCAGCGTTTTGTAGTTTCAGGCTTCAAGCTACAAAATGCTCAGGTGCGTATGGGGCCTTACTCGATCCAAAATGAAAGAAAAAAAATGTGTCTATGGATATTCTTTAAGATATACGCAGTCCTACACAGCTAGGCTGGTGACCAGCTAAGTGACCTCATGACTCTCAGTCAGAGACTGGACAGTGAAGGTGCAGCAGCAGGCACAGAGTCATCCATCTGCTCTCTATCCTTCTATCAACATTATTTTTTTTTGCCAGCTTTAGTACACTGCAATACAACTGAATGACTCCTAATGCTTCCCCTCCTTCTCCCAGTCTGAGTACTACAGTACCGGAGATTAAAAATGGCTGATACAAAGTAAAAGAGCTAGATGAATTTAAAAATAAATGTAATCTTTTTTTAAATGAGCAAGTAATAGCATTTTTAATGTGCCTGGCATTCAGCCATAATTATTAAAATCTAGCAGGAAAAAAGATAGGCCCGGGTATAATTAGTTCCACATTAATGTGAAAATCATAAATCTTGAGCTATTAACACAGATACACTACAGAGTACCTGATGATAGGGATACAGCTATCAACCTGAAAACAAGCTCAGAGCCACATATCGGGAGCCTCTGCTTTTCTAACAGAGATAGGAAGGCTTATATGTATAATCTTTGATAATTCAAAGTATTAAATATAATTTACATCAGAAAACGAATAAAAAAAGTGAGTTGTGGTATTAATTATGCTATAACTAGTCAGCTCTAACGAGCAGAGCCCTCTGATCCTCATGTTGTAAAGCGCTGCGCAAACTGTTGCTATATAAATCCTGTAAAATAATCATTTATATTGCATTAATAAGAGTACGCTCAACAATTGCAATGGATGCAAATTCAAACATCTGTTCAGTCCTTATTAATAGTGATGGCAAGTGTCACAGTTCAAAGCAGGCTTAGGCTCCATTCACATTAGCACATCTCCAAAGTTGCACGATTAACAGTGCGACTTTGGAGCGTGACTTTTCTCAAAAGTGGAACTTCCGCTTATCTGTCTCCCCCCCCCCCCCTCCGGTGCCACATTTGCACCTTTCAGGGGGGAGGGGGGGAACGGGTACCTGGTTTTGACAGGTACAGTTCCCCCACTTCTGGAGAGGGCACCGCTGCGCCTTCTCTTGGAAGTTCGGTCCCCCTCCTCTTTCCTCCACCACTGGGCCAATTAGAAAGCATAGCGCGCTTTGTGCATGCACAGTAGGGAACCCACTGTGAAGCCAAAAGGCTTCACTGCCAGGTTCCCTTACCAGGAATGGCAATGGCTGCACCCAACAGCCGATCTGAAGATTGGCTGAGGTGCCAACATTGCAGGCTCCCTGGACAGGTAAGTGTCCATATATTAAAAGTCAGCAGCTGCAGTATTTGCAGCTGCTGACTTTTAATTTTTCATGGGGGGGGGGGGGCTGTACTTCTTCTTTAAAATATCTGTTTCTTCATAGTGGACTACTTAGATTCTTTACACTGTAATACCCAAAGTATATATGATTCTTACAAGTGGATTGTGCAACTCAATGAGACGTGGTAGGTATTTTCTTTCTCTGTTTAAGAAAACTATTTTTATCTTTTTTTATATGTGTTCTGTTTTTTTTGTACAAAATGTTTAAAACCCAATAATATATATCTATAAAAAAATATTAGCTTTGTTTTTTGGACATTGAGTGGTGTACACCGTACAGAATCTGGTGCAGTTGTGCATAGTAGCCAATCAGCTTCTAACTTTAGCTTGTTTTGCCATGTGTTGAAAAATGCGTAGCAATGTGTTACGATTTCGGCTGCATTTGTATCGGCACATTTCCAAACCAGTGGCAACCTGCACAGAAAACGCATGCTTTGCTGTGCATTTCGAAGACCCGTGGACACACATGTTGTGCTTGAGTTACCGTTCGTTCACATCTACGCATTTTTGGACGCAGGGCAATCTGCAAGAAAAGGCATGCATTTCTGTGTGATAGTCTGTGATAGTGGCGCTGGAAGTCATGTGACTTTCATGTGGTACTGTGTGTACCAGGGCTGTCTATTCATCCCTCCCACCAGCAGCACAACTGGCTTTCAGAACTGGATATGTATGAATGGGGCTTCCTTCTTGAATAATGCTGTGATCTGTGAGGCGCGACATGAAAGGTTTGGACTCTTCCCGAAGGTGTGACTGGGTGGGACTGGATCCTAATAAGGATATATTCCATCCCACCCACCATCAGAGCTGTGAAGGAAGTTACATCATTTGCAGACTACAAATGATGTAACTGATGTAAGGGGTGTTTTGTAGGCTAGAGATGCGGCAGGAAGTGGCTGTAAGGCCCTCAGTCTACATCCAGGCTATACAGAATGTCACATGATACAAAGCCTCAACTAAACCCAGAATATCAGAGGATCTGCAGTAAACAGAGCAACATGGTACAGAGGTATGATCTGTACTGGGACTGATCATTCCATTCAGGTCTAGTGAAAAGAAAGTTGAAGTTTAGCTTTAAGGTTTGACAATAAAACCTAGAAGCTGATAAGTTACTGTGCAAAGCTGCACTAGATTCTGTGTGCACCAGTTTTAGTAAATTACCCCTGTAGTTATTATAAATGTTTCTTCATTTCTCTTTATTACTCCTTGATCAAACAGTTATTTTCTTGCTCTCAGATCCATTATCCAGGCATGCCGCAAAGTTAACAGTTCAATTAAACTGACCTTTGAAACCACAGTCACTGATTTATTTATCTTCAATCCAACAGCTTTTGTTAGAGCATCTGGAGTGCCTTGTTTCAAGACACGAAAGGTCATTGAGGATGACGGTGGTGAAACGCCAAGCACAGTCCCCCTCAGGTGTTTCCAGTGAAGTGGAAGTTCTTAAAGCTCTGAAATCTCTCTTTGAGCACCACAAAGCTCTAGATGAAAAGGTATGCTATTCTTTTAATCATTGGCTTCAGACTAAGCTCAATATATGTATGAGACTGTTTACTGACGTTTAGCTCTGCACTGTAATGACCAAGATCTCAAACTGCAGTTCTGCAGCGTTTCCTGCCTGTAAGATGCAGATCAGGCTCCCGGTAATTAGAACCACTATATATAACTGCAGCTTCAGGCTGCTGACAAGCCCATCTGAATAATGTTGAATCTGCCAAATATTTAAATACTAGTAGACCGTGTGATTTCAGCTTTCAGATGTCCATTTATAGGAACAAAGGCACTTAAACTGGAATGATAATATTTGATTTGAAAATAAACGGTATTAATTGCAGACTAATAAACACTGTAGATTGCAGTGCCAGTCAAGTTGGTGGTGATGTGTAATCACGGGATTATTGTAAACGGCCTGCTGTGATATAATGGAACAATGTTTTAATGAGTGTGTAGGCAGTGCGGCTTATGAGGTTAGCTGCTTAGTCTGCAGAGTTCCGTGTTCTGGAGGCATCCCTTTTCATCAACACTTAAAGTTTTTCAAGGAAAAATATCTGAAAAGCCAAGTAACCAGATGTTATTGCCAGAATTAAAAATCAAAGATTCCAAGCCAAACACTATTGACTCATTTATGATGGCAGGGACTAATTATTTAGATGTATTTAAATAGAGTGTAGGTGTTCAGTCCTTAAAGGCTAAGTTCACCTTTGTTTTCTAAATTCCAACTTCCCTATGTACCAATATAGCATTAATGTACTTAATTTGCAGAAAAGAAAAAGATTTCTATTTTTCCTACACCAGCCCTTACTTCAGCATCCAGTTTGTTCAATGGAAAATTTCTACATTACTTCCTGGATGGACCCTAGGCTGTGAAAACCAGTAAGACACAAGAAGGAGTTCACCAGCTGACTTCTAAGACACAGGAAGTAGTTCACCGGCTGACTTCTAAGACTCAGGAAGTAGTTTACCAGCTGACTTCTAAGACACAGGAAGTAGTTCACCAGCTGACCTCATTAATACACATCCTGAACCTGGCCACTATTTATTATGAAAAATGAAATTCTGCCAGAAAAATTGAATCCAGCCTTTAATCTTTATGGCTTGACTATAAAATCTGTGTTCTGATGGAAGTTATGGAAAAATAACTGTGTAGCGGATCAAAAAATCCTTCTTGGCTTTAAGCGGGAGGTTTAAACCATGCACGATATGTTTTTCTTTGGGGGGGGGGGGGGGTATGGCTGCTCTCTGCAAGTAAACCTCTCATCTTGGCTAATCTTTACCCCTAAACATGAGAAGAAACAAAAACAATAAATAGTATATACATATGCTCTTTTATATAAAATATCAGTAGATATAAAAGTAGTTGTCATATGCATAAAAATGTGTCATACGCAACATAGATGTGAACCAGTATTATTAACTTTTATAAATGGAATACAGTGGTATTCAGTTTAGATCCCAAGGAACCATCTGAGGATGATTTTTTAATTCGTATTAGTGAAATATGTTTTTTGTTTTTTGAGAAAAAGGGAAGATTTGAGTCAGCTTCAAGTTAAAAGACCTTAATATTGCAGAGATATAGAGGATAAATATTTACATTACGGTTTGTGTGTGATTAAAGTGTAAGTAAACCCCCCTATCGTAGTAGTGTTACATTTCCGGCACGTGCCAGAAATGAAACTGTTTTATGGATGGGTTTACTTCCGCTTTAAGTATCAGTTCTCCTTTAAGCTTCCATTTTCCCAAATCATCTGGAAATTTTCATGTTCCAGAAGGTATGGGAAAAAACAGCTTGTTTCTTCAAGGAAAGTACATTTTTTAGAAAAGATTGGAGAGAAGAAGCTAGGCTCTCCTGTAGGGATGGGCCAAATGGACCCCTGTTGGTTCGCACCAGAACCTTTGAACACCATAAAAGTTCGGACCCCGAATAACGAACCCCATTAACGTCAATGGGACCCGAACGTCAAAAATCAAAAGTGCCCATTTTGAAAGCTTATATGCAAGTAATTGGGCATACAATGGTTATAGGGGTCCGGGTCCTGCCCTAGGGGGACATGTATCAATAAAAAAAATGTTTGTAAATAAGCAGTGATTTTTTGATTTTTAAAGTAAAAGGATAAAAATGAAAAATTCCTTCCAATATAGTGCCTGGGGGGTCCCCTTACTGTACCTGTAAAGTGGCAGATCTGTACCATGTCTAGAATCTGTTGCAGCAATAATTGCATAAATAAAGTCCCCAAAAAATAACATTTTCCCTGCAAGCTGCCTTTATTTTGCACAGCAACAGCTGGGGAGCCAGTGTGTATGATGAGGCCACAATGTAGTGCACTGGAAACAAGATTAGAGATTTTTTGGATACATTCTGATGTCACTTTGGATAGAAGTAACGGATGCGTACAAATTGGTCTTTGGGTGTCGGTGGCACCTTCCCACCGTAACCCTATAGAGGTACTCTTGATGAAAGCAAGCATTGGCCTTGTTGTAAAAAATTGCAAGAAGTGGCCTTGCTGTAAAAAAGCGCCTTCCCACCGTAACCCTATTGCTCTTGATGAAGGCAAAAAAATTGCAATGATATGCACCTGTCAAGCAGGTGCTGAAATATTGGTCTTTGGGTGTTAATTGTGCCCATGAAACCTATACCAAAAATATTCTTCCAGATGAAATGATTGAACACCCTCAAAGCTAGGCAGTGTTAGGTACCTGGTAGTAGAGCCTGACTGGTGGGAGAAGACCTCTCTTTCAACTCTGGTTCAAGAGCCACTGGAGTGGGAACAGTGGTCTTGAGAGCACAGAGGGGTAGGAGTGCCTTGGAAGTTGCGGCAGCTGGAACTGTAGCAGGATGGAGATCCTTCAGGGATGGCTGGAACTGCGGAGACAGCTGAAGCAGTAGCAGGTCAGCGACCTGAAGAGCTGGTGAATGCGGAGGCAGCTGCAACTGGATGAGACAAGCCAGAGGACATGGCACACACACACACACTGGATAAGGCAGCAGAGAGGTCAGACAAGCCGGGTCAATAACGAGTAATCAGGCAGGCAGATTCAGCAGGCACAAGCAGGATCAGATAACAGGCAGAAGTTCGGCAACAGGTATCAGGCAGAAGTCCATAAGCAGGGTCAGGCAAGCCGAGGTCGGGTCAAGAGAGAGTAGGGAGGTCAAACAGGAGCCGGGCCAGTAGATAGGATCAGCAAACAGGTTTCAGATTACAAGACTCAGAGCTGCAGACGAAACAGCGCTGCACAAGTGCAGCTGCAATTCTTTTAAAGCCCTCTTGGCGCCAAATGGCGCTAGCACGAATGCACAAGCACACGCCGCACACACACATGTGCCTGAGGGGTGCGCTGGCGCACACAGGGAGACAGACGCTGGTCCTTAAACCGGCCAGGGGCACGCATGCGCGCACGCATGTTCGCCCGTTCTGTGCTGGCAGGCCCCGGACAGGCAGCCTTGAAGTCCTGCAGAGATTCCACACCCAAAAAGACCTAATCAGTGACATTGGCATCAGGGGCTTCATAGCTGGTAATCCAGGACTGATTAATTTTTATAAAAGTCAAACGATCCACGGAGTCTGTGGACAGATGCGTTCTATGATCAGTAACGAAACCTCCTGCAGCACTGAATGCCCGCTCTGAAAGCACGTTGGATGCAGGGCAACCCAACAACTCAACAGCATACTGGGCAAGTTCTGGCCAGTGGTCTATTCTCATGACCCAGTAAGTCAATGGATCGTCAGCTGGAAAGCTCTCCATCTCTGTTTTGGCCCTGAGGTAATCATCCACCATGTGGCGGCGAGGAATAAAAAAATTCCGAAATGCCTCAGTTAGGCGGATGTCATCTCCAACGCTCCTCTCTTGACCAACAGAAGACTCAAAACAATGGGTTCCATGACACTGTAACCTACTGGAGTCAGGAAAAACGTTCAATAAAATCCTTTTAACGTGTCTTCAAGAGATTTTATCTTCTGCACTCTCTGTGGGGACGGGATGAGTTCTGAGACCTTCCCCTTAAAATGGTGGTCAAGGAGGGTTGCCAACCAGTAATCATCCTTCTCCTTTATGCCATGTATTCTTGGGTCCTTTTGCAGACTTTGAAGCATGAGGTTGCCCATGCGCCTCAAATTTGCAGAGGCTTGAAAATCAGACTCCTCTGGGTCACTTAGAATGACAGCATCTGGAACTTCCTCCTCCCAGCCACATACTACTCCCAAGGGTCCTGGGGTTGGAAAGTCATTGCTCACAGATTGACCCATGTCTTCCTCTTCTTCGAAGCCTATGAAAGTGCCAGAATCCTCCTCCTCGTCCTCCTCCCCTCTCTCCTCCTGTGTGTTCTGTGACATAGTTATGATAGTGTCTGGATAAAGTGGGCCTTGAGAGGAAAGGAAGTCCTCTTCACCATCCTCATGGCCTCCTCAAATGGTGACAATACAGTGCATGCATCCTTAATGATCAGCCATTGGCACGGGGAAAAAAGCAGAGGCGGCCTGAGCCTGTTGTCGTGCCATACTCGCAGAGGTACTCGTTGACGGCCCTCTGCTGCATGTATAGCCTAAGTTGAGTTCCACCTGGTGGGCATGTCACAAATCAGGCGGTTTACAGGCAGGTGGAATTCCTGCTGAATTTCAGCCTACCGAGCAGTGGCTGTGTATGACCGCCTGAAATGGCTACAGACTCTTCTGGCCAGATTTAGCACATCTTGCAACCCTGGGTACATATTTAGAAAACGCTGCACCACCAAATTGAGGACATGTGCCAGGCATGGCACATGTGTCAACTTGGGGGGACGGGAGGTTTGAGCCTTTATCGCACACCACCATTCCTGGCTCCAGCTGGTGTGGTGTGAACCACCTCTGGGCCTGTCCTTGCAGACCTGCAAGAATCTCTGTTCTGGTGTGGTTCCTGTCCCCTAAACACACCAGCTGAAGCATTGCATGGCACCTTTAAGCCTGACTCATGGGATAGCCCTTTGAATGCTTAGGGATTACCTGTTGTTCATAGGACAATTCTTTAGAGGAGGGCATGGAGGTGGTGGAGGAGGAGGAGGGGGTAGACTCACAGGTCTGGTATCATCACCACCAGCTGTATGGAGATGTGGGGGCATAACAAGCTGCAGCACTGAGCCCTGTCCTGCATCCTTTTGAGTTGCAAGCAGCGTTACTCAGTGTGCTGTGAACCAAATATATCGTCTCTGCCCATGCTTGCTGGACCACGTGTCAGCAGTAAGGTGGATTTTACAGCTGACTGCCTTGCCCAATGATGCCAGAAAATTCCCTTCCACATGATGGTAGAGAGATGGAACAGCCTTTCGTGAAAAGTAGTAGCTACTGGGAACCTGCCATTGTGCAAATTAATGGAAGGGGGCAGAGTCCTGAGGCTGAAAGGCAGAAGTTGGAGAGCCAACAGCTTTGACAAGTTTGCATTTATACGCTGGGCATGTGGGTGGCAGGGACTGTATTTTTTTTTTCCGCTGCAGCAGATGGGACAGAGATGGGACAGAGAAATTTGACAGCTACAGTCTACAGCTGGTGGTGTGCTGCTTTCAGATGTGCTGCTAGGACCTGGGACACCCTGTGCTATACCATCATCCTTGTCAGTGGAGGCTGCTGAGAGGTAATGACTCGGTATAGCAGGGGGAGACTGAAGTGGGTAAGGAGGAGGAGGGACGTTAAATGCCTTGTCAAGCATGTGACTCCTCCAAGGCTGATTTTGGGGCTATGGCAGGAATAGATGTGGACAAGGAGGCAGGTTTATCCACCCTGGCAACTGCAGGAGACTGCACACTTGTCTCTGCTTGCGTGACAGTGGATGAGGAAGGTTTAGTAAGCCAGTCTACCACCTCCGCTGCATGTTGTGGCAAACTCACTAAACAGAGGAAATGATGCCCTGCCTGAGGACTGACCACCACGTTCACCTTTGCCTGTGGACACATTTGTTGCTGGCCCCCTTACAGTGCCAAGGGTACGTCTGCCTCTCCTTGTTGTCCTCCCAAACATTATTGGGAGGGAGGGGGCGGTGCTTATAATCAGATGTGAAGAAGTGGTGGAAATCTGTATGTAGATGCACTTTAATCAATGTAAAGTGGTGTTTGGTGCACTTTAATTTGAGTACTCAGACTACACAGACACACTCCACGAATACACTGTAATATAGTGCAATATAATGCGCCAAACGTACAGTGATGCACAGAACTATATGGCATTAAACTTGCAGTAACGCACACAGAAGTAAATGGCGTTAAACTTGCAGTAACACACACAACTATATGGCGTTAAACTGGCAGTAATGCACAAAATTATATAGTGTTAAACTGGCAGTAACGCACACAAAACTATTTGGTGTTAAACAGGCAGTAACGCACACAGAACTATATGGCATTAAACTGGCAGTAGCACACAGAACTATATGGCGTTAAACTGGCAGTAATGCACACAGAACTATATGGCGTTAAACTGGCAGTAATGCACACAAAACTATATGGCGTTAAACTGACAGTAACGCACACAAAACTATATGGCGTAAAACTGGCAGTAACGCACAAAAAACTATATGGAATTAAACTGGCAGTAACACACACAGAACTATATGGCCTTAAACAGGCAGTAATGCGCACAGAATTAAATGGCGTTAAACTTGTAGTAATGCACAAAACTATATGGTGTTAAACAGGTAATAACATACACAGAACTATATGGCATTAAACTGGCAGTAAGGCACACAGAACTATATGGCGTTAAACTGGCAGTAATGCACACCAAACTATATGACGTTAAACTGGCAGTAACACACAGAACTATATGGGGTTAAACTGGCAGTAACGCACACAGAACTATATGGCATTAAACTGGCAGTAATGCACACAAAACTATATTGCATTAAACTGGCAGTAATGCACACAGAAGTAAATGACGTTAAACTGGCAGTAACGCAATCAAATAGACAGTGTTCAGCCGTCACTACACTGACGCTATCTGAACTGTCCATACTCTAGCTATACACTAATGTAAAGATTACTGACACGGTCTCACTACACTACACTGAAATTATCTGAGCTGTCCCTACTCTACACTAATGTATGTATGAATGACACGGTCTCACTACACTACAGTGAAACTATCTGAGCTGTCCCTACTCTAGCTGCACACTATGCAAAGCTGAATGATGGCCCTCCTCACTACACTCACACTATCCCTAGACTGACACTAAACTAATATTCTACACTGACAATTAAAGCAAAATAGCACAATATAGCACACTAACTAACTAATAGCACTGAACAGAGCCCTGTTCTATCTCTCTCCATGCCAAAATCACACTGAATATGGCTGCCATTGAAAGAATACTTTTATACTGTGGGGCGGGAATGAGCCATGATTGGATAAAATCATGATGATATGGTGTCCAATCATGACTCTGACAGTGCGGACTTGTGTACACATGATCGGAAATTCTGACAACAAAGTTTTGTTGGCGGAAAATTTGAGAACCTGCTACCAAACATTTGGTGGCAGAAAGTCCGACAGCAGATGTTCAATGGAGCATACACACCATTGGACTTTCAGACAACAAGCTCACATCCAACATTTCCCATAGAAAAATCAGACCGTGTGTACGCGGTATTAGGGGTTGATGGAGATTTTTTACACACAAGCACCTGCAGTGCCAGCATGTTGTGAGTGAAACCATAAATAAGAAGTTAGTTCCATATGGGCTCAATAATATGAGGTGTTGATCGCTGTGCTCATTTGAGCAGGTTTATAAAGATGTTATAACTGATGACTATGAATTACCAACTTGGGGTAAAGCTGAAAATGAAGGAGAGAGGAAAGCTGATTGACTTTCAATTATCATAATAAACTTAAATACTAAAGCCAGCCTATTAGGTCAGCTCACCATATCCCTAAGACCCCCTTTACACTGAAGGCGCTTTTCAGGTGTTTTAGCGCTAAAAATAGCACCTGTAAAGCGCTTGAAAAGCATCTCTCATGACTCCCCAGTGTGAAAGCCCAAGTGCTTTCACACTGGGGCAGTGCGCTTGCGGGATGGGGAAAAAAGTCCTGCATGCAGCAACTTCAGGGCGGTGTGGGAGCGGTGTATACACCGCTCCCAAAACGCCCTGCCCATTGAAATGAATGAGCAGAGTTGCTAAAGCGCCTGCAAAGCGCGTCGGCAGCGCCGCAACACAGGCGCTTTTAAGCCTTTGTTCGGCCACTGGTGGCAGTTAAAAGCGCCCCAGTGCCGCTAAAACGATGGTAAAGTTTTACCGGCACTTTACCGCTAACGCCGCGAGGCCCCACTGTGAAAGGGGTCTTACCGATTATGTTTAAGGAAAATAGAAAGCATGCAAGGACTTCTCAGGTGCTGCAAAGATGTATTACTTATACAGATTGTGTCATATTTAAAATATTTAATTTTATAGAAGTATTCATACTATGTAATAAAACCTTTTAGGGAAAACAAAAAGGTACCAAGCTATTCCTGGGAGGCCTGTTAAGGCCTTAATGCATTTACAAAGTCTCAATAGAAAGAGTTAAGCAACATACCCTGAAATTCATAGAGAGGTGCATGCAGATTTCACAAAAGGGTCTTTTATGCATTCTAAAAGTGGTGAAGAATGCGCCAAATTTAAATACCCGTCTAGAACTTGTAATTGAATTTGGCTCTTGCTGCACCACTTTTAGAATGCTTGAGAGACACTTTTGCAAAATCTGTCTGAGACAGTATTTCTCTGTATGCTAAAAGAGAGTCAGTCTTAATCAGCTCTACTTTTACATTTTGGCCCATTCAATGCAACCCAATGTTAAAGAGGCACAATTTAAAACTACCTTAATGTGGTGCACAAGTCACTGACAAAATCATAAGTGTCGCACATGCTTCATGAATTTGGCGCAATACATTAACAGGGATTAATGGCAGAGAAGTGGTGCAGCAGCTTTAATGAAATCTCCATTGTATTTACATTTTTACTTATGTTCACTGTTCATATTGTGTTTCTGCTGCCCTGCTTGGTTAGGTCCACAGAGCTGCCCACAATAAAAAATTGCTGACCGCTTGGTAAATCTAATGCCACGTACACACGACCGGACTTTCCATCAGAATAGACTACGACGGTCTTCCCGAAGGAGTTCTGAAGGAGTTCCACTGAAACTGACTTGCCTACACACAATCACACCAAAGTCTGATCGTTTAGAACACGATGATGTATGATGGGATTAGAAAAAGGAAGTTCAATAGCCAGTAGCCAATAGCTGCCCTTGCGTTGTTTTTGGTCCGTTGGAATAGCATACAGACGAGTGGTTTTCCCGATAGGAACTGATTCCGTTGGAAAGATTTGAAACATGTTCTATTCTAGGTTTGTCAGAATTTTAGAAAGAAAAAGTCAGATGAAGCCCACACACGATCGGAATGACCGACGGAATGATTCCGTCTGACCTTTTCTGCCGGAGAGTCCGGTTTTGTGTACGCGGCATAAGAATGCTATAGACAGTCAAATGGATGTGTGCAACCATTAAACATAATTGTAGGGTTATTCTAACTGCCTCAGTTTTATCAACATATGTCTCTGGTTGGCCCGGTTTGGATATTCTCCTGAATCAAGGGAGAGAGAACTCACTCCCACCTAGTCCTCCATCGCCATGTCCACCATTTGTTGCATAGGCAAATAAAGGCACAGTTACACCACATAATCAGGTCAGAAGCACACCAGGGAACACCCGCCACCATCTTGGGTGCTGTAAAAGGAAGAATGAGAGATGGGAGTTAACCCATTCCTCATCTCACTACCCAGTCGGTATTAGCAGGATGCAGGTCAAGTGGAGAAAAAGATCCTCTTACAACTGACAAAAGGAGTAAAAGCATTAACCACCCTCCCCTGCCGATGGCCTCGCTATATCATGGGCCTACCAGGCACAGAGTGCATAATGGTCCTCCACCTGGGGAAACAGCACAGGGATAGGGGCTTCCAGAGGAGCCCACATCTATGTCAACCCCAAGCATCTCTCAACACACCAGTAGATGCATAAAATCACATAATGTCAATAAAACAACACACCGTGTACATAACATATTATAACTAACAACTTGAATGTAAGTTTTTCTTGTTAACCATATATCTGCTCTCAGTAACATTTTTTTAGATGCCCTGTCCAATAATATTTCAGGATGCCCTGTATATATGTCCCCAAATATTTATTGGAGCCTACCAATTGGTGTTATATTTATTGGAGCCTACCAATTGGTGTTTACCTTCTAAAGATTATTTCATTAAAATGAAAGTCTTTTTAACATGATAGAATGTGTAATGCGTAGTACATCTATGTACCAATTATCATAATTATAGAAAATATACTGTACATGCAAATATTGTAATCCCTTAAAACAAGAGTGTACCTTCATAAGACTATTTAACCTGTTAAAACCGAGGCCTGGTGTATTTGGTTACAGTGCATCTGGAAAGTATTCACAGCGCATCACTTTTTCCACAATTTGCTATGTTACAGCCTTATTCCAAAATGGATTCAATTCATTATTTTCCTCAAGCTGTTACAAACAATACCCCATAATTACAACATGAAAAAAGTTTGTTTGAAATCTTTGCAAATTTATTAAAAATAAAAAACGAAAAAAAAAATCATATGTACATAAGTATTCACAGCCTTTGCCGTGACAATCCGGTTTCCACTTATCATCCTTGAGAAGTTTGTACAACTTGATTGGTGTCCACCTGTGGTAAATTCAGTTGATTGGACATGATTTGGAAAGACACACACCTGTCTATACAAGGTCCCACAGTTAACAATGCATGTCAGAGTACAAACCAAGCCACAAAGTCCAAGGAATTGTCTGTAGACCTCCGAGAAAGGATTGTATTGAGGCACAGATCTGGGGAACGGTACAGAAAATTTTCTGCATCATTGAAGGTCCCAATGAGCACAGTGGCCTCCATCATCTGTAAATGGAAGAAGTTTGGAACCACCAGGACTCTTCCTAGAGCGGGCCACTTGGCCAAACTGAGTGATCGGGAAGAAGAGCCTTAGTCAGGGAGGTGACAAAGAACCTGATGGTCACTCTGACAGAGCTCCGGTGTTTCTCTGTGGAGAGAGGAGAACCTTTTTGAAGAACAACCATCTCTGCAGCACTCCACCAATCAAGCCTGTGTAGTAGAGTGGCCAGATGGAAGCCACTCCTCAGTGACAGCCCCCTGAAGTTTGCCATAAGGCACCTGAAGGACTCTCAGACCATGAGAAACAAAATTCTCTGATCTGATGAAGCAAAGTTTGAACTCTTTGGTCAGTATGGCAAGCATCATGTCTGGAGAAAACCATCTCCTCATCTCGCCGATACCATCCCTTCAGTGAAGCATAGTGGTGGCAGCATCATGCTGTGGGGATGTTTTTCAGCGGCAGGAACTGGGATACTAGTTAGGATTAAGAGAAAGAAAAATGCAGCAATGTACAGAGACATTCTTGATAAAAATCTGCTCCAGAGTGCTCTGGACCTCAGACTGGGGCGAAGGTTCATCTTCCAACAGGACAACTACCCTGAGCCAAAATAACAAAGGAGGGGTGAATCCAGATAAATGAGTGAGTGAAGTGAACTGAAGGGCTCCTCTTAAGGGTGCTAGCCACGGCTCGCCCGCCCTACAAACTGCAAAAAGGAAGAAACGGCTGCACTCTAAGATGATGAATATAAGTCCTTTATTGATCCATCCAAGTGACACACCACAGGAAAAACGACAATCAAGGCATCAAGGCAGACATGTGTCACACAGTATCATGTGCTTAATTAAGCACATGATACTGTGCTTAATTAATGCACTATATTGCATTAATATTAATTAATGCACTTTATTGAAACTCACCATTCCTTAGATATGGTGGTGATAAAGGTTTTAATTTCTTGGCCTTTTTTTTCCCTTTTTTTCGCCTAGTAATCCTGCCATTAGTGTGCTTCCTGTCCTGTACCTATGGAGGAATATCATTGTCACCATATTTTGCTCTCCTGATTTACAAACTACAACTCGCTTTCCATCTCTATTACAGAGTGTAGGTCTTTTGTAGTTCACAGAAGATTCAGAAGGGTAGATTGTGACATCATCTGCCCCTCCTCTCCACCTTATCCAATCAGAAAACCTCTTGGAGGTGCCAAACCAGAGACTCCTGTCTCTACTGTACAAGAAAGGAAGTATTTGAAGATGAAACCCTATGTGGCATGGACTTCAAATGAAAATTTGAGCATCCCCTGGATTCCTCCAGACATTATGTTCCAGTGTATCCAAAACAACCTGATGTAAATTTTTATTGTTATTGACATTTCTATAATATAAGGATGAACTGCATTTAGTCGATAGAGTGCAAGCTTTAAGTATTACATATGTTGTATCACAGAGCCAGCAAGTTGTCTTAGTATCCATCCCATGCTTCTGAGCTCACATCAACCTTTAAAGTTTCTTATAACAAAATGATAGCACATTGAAGAATCTCCCAAGATCCTGCTGCATTAAATACTATATAAAATAAATGGAAATACCACCAATCCGCGCAATTGGAATGAATAAATTAGTATACCATTAAATATCGTGAAGATGTGAGAGCAGCACGTTGTATAAATTAGATAAGACAAGAAAAAACGAACAGATTAGTTAAACCGCGCTCTGCACTTGCGCTTGCAAGTGCAAAACAACCAAATGGTTTACACAAAAAAAACTATAAAAATGCCAACAATTTCTGACACCATAAGTGCTTTTTAAACAAAAGTCCAGAGTGTAAATATTATTGTGTTCAAATAAAGTATTATTCAAGCTTGACAGAAAAAATTTGAATGGTTTCTGGATGAGATCTTTCTAACATTCGGCGATCATCACAAGGGTTAATCTTCCCCCACCAACACCAGTCACACAGTCTACTCACCAGAAAGTTAAATACTGTGCCTAGCTATCTTCATAGCTCACAAAAAGTAACGCCAGCTGTTCATAGCTGAGGGACCTTGGAGACATTAATTGTCTGTAACTTTCTGCAGAAGTCTTAACTTCAGAAACAGAAGTAAACAGAAGTAAATAATCATACACCACTTTCATACTACACTTTTATGTGTTGGTTGCTTTGCCCCTAGAAGAAGTGTTTTTTTGGACAAATGAGTTGTGGAAAAAAAGGGGTGCTCGCTTTAAAGTGATTGCTATTCCGTAAGGCATTTCTTTTGGAGTAGTTACTTGTAAGCTGGTTTTGCATATCCAATATGTTTTTTTTTAATATGTAATAAGATGCCCTCCTAAAAGGATTGCAGTGAAGAAAGTTATTATTATTGCACAGTAACAGCAATGAAGCACTGATGTCCAATCTAGGTCATAGAGACATTTGGTGATTGTGTATTTAAGGGGAAATTAACTCTAGAAACTTTACCCAAAAAAGGCAGGCAGACCGCAATGAATCAATGACTAGTACTACCTATATGCTCCCTGCAGTTGCTTTTATCCCCCCATATTGACTTACAATGCCTTTGTCTGGACTGTGTCTCTGTGTGGAGGTGGACATTTTGGTAGAGACAGGGCTTCCTTGCTCATATAAAGCCCCCAGAATAGAGAAAAGTGAGCAACACATTATTGAAATTACTAAATCTTATAAGATTCTAAGTTCTTAGCCAGAGGCAACAGTGCCTTAGATCTCAAACAACAGACATACGTCAAGGCTGTAGGTACAAAAGTGCCTATGCACACTCTCATACCAGAAAGGAAAAGGGCAGATTCGCAGGGTACTGTTTAGGCACAATTAACATTTACAAACATTTACAATAACCTTACAAATTTTTACTTTTTGAATTCAGTTCCACTTTAAATAATTTTTGATCTAATGTATTGGTGATCCAGAAACTGAAGTTTGAAAACTGTTTCCTTTAAGTATAAATTGATGCACTCTTCCTGAGACTGACGAGATGCCAAACCGTTCTGCAAATTGACAATTATCAGTTATATGTGGTGCTAATTGTGTCCTGCAGTATTAATAATTCTTTAACAGCATGTTAATTTGATCTCTGTGTTGTGTAAAAAATAAAAAAAACAGGCTTGACATTTGCTAACACTTCGTGCTCTCTTGATTTTGTTATTTTGAAAGACAAATTCATTAGCAGTATGAGAGTCAAAGATATATATGCCTTCCACGACCCAGCACTTAATACTTGGGTTTAGCCTGCTCAGTGGTTCCATGTTTATGCCTTAAGGATGGTTTCCAAGTGCTTTAGTAGTCATTGGACCAACCAAGAATTTATTCAAATAAAATATGCAGCGCTGCAAAATCTGGTGCAGCTCTGCATAGAAACCAATCAGCTTCCAAGTTTTATTATCAAAGCTTAATTGAACAACCTAACAACACAAAGTACCATCTTTAGTAATATGTACCATTCTCACTGGGAAAAATATACTGTAACTATCTCTAAAATCAGCCAGTGTTCTTTCTTAAAGCAAACAGCAGTCTTTCCCTTTAAAAAATAAAAATAAAAACCGACAAGTCATCCGTCTGCAATTGCAGGCATAGTAGTTTAAATGTTCAATTTGTTTAGCAAATATGTAATACTCATGGATAATCCATACAACTTTGTGAAATCCACACCCATTTTTTTTCCTTGAAAACTTGCCATTCTTTGCCCACACCTGAGGTAGGCAGTTTCTGGTATTAAAGATTCATCTCTCCAGAGCTTTAAAAACTGCATTTGTCTATTTTAATCTGTGGCATGTAACATTAGAGATATAAGGTGAGATAACATCACAAGATTCAGTGTCATTATACAGTGTCTAGTGGTGTATCAGCAAATGTGGCATCATCTGAATAGGCATACAGACCTGGATTAACTCCTAGTTGCTAACGAACCTCTAACAGGACCTTGTAGGCTTGTGGCCATAGATAAAGTTAGTCAACTATGGTCTCACAGACCTTTGGACTGCATCACAGCAGGGAGAAAGAGGTCTTACAAACTCAGGCTCAACATTGTCTGGTATCACTACTCAAGATCTTTTCTAAACGGGATGAGGTGCATGATATTCTAGAGTCACTCAGATTATTCTCTTTGTCTACTCAAGAATATGTTTTGTGCAACATATTAATCATAGTGAAATGAGAGTGACGACTTCTGATAGCATGCACTATGAGATGCATGCAAATGCAAAATGCTATGCCCTAGCTTTGTAGAACCACCTTGGAACTGACTAACAGTTTTATAGACACTGCTCATGGCAACAGTATGGCAATTTGACTCTCTGCAATCAGGATGATGTGCTAGTTTTAGAAATCCAAAATCATCCACCTTCAGAACTGGTTGTCATCATATCAGGTAAGACAATACCCCCAAGATTATTGGCCAAACGGCAAGAGAAGTACTGTATGTCCAGGGCAAAGTCTGGAAGGGGCATGTTCCCTGAATCCTGCCTAACTGCCCATAGATAGTCCTACCTGGAGGGGGCTGTGGGTTTTAGGACCACAGCTTGGTAAGTTGGGGCTGGTGTGCTTTTGTGCCCTGATCTGTACCCTAAGTGGTTAAAACTAGAGTGCCAGCCATGATACTTTCAGTAATGGGCCAGGGGCACAGCACTGTTTTTAAAGTTGGTGCTTACTGACTGTAGATCTTACTAAATATGTGCAGTCTCCCTTTAGGTTGCTTGTACAGCTTATGCATGTGCCTTTTTTTCTAGAGGGCAAGCATATCTGCTCAGCCTTTCCCACTATCTCCTTCAGCCACACCCCTACATCACAATTCTCCAGGATGTTCAACCAGGCTCCCTGTAGTCTCCAGTTACAGATGGCATTGACTCCAGCAGCATTTTTTGTGAGGTCCCTTGTGGGCAATCCCTCACTCTATACTTAGTATAAGTGCACTGGCAGCGGTCCTGGGGGTCTTGTCAGCTTAGCATTCTTTAGAGTCTTCCTTAACGCCTTCAAGGGTAATCTTCACGATTTTATCTAGGGAGGAATTCTTAGCTGCTATACCTGAGTTTATGGGAAAAGTTGCAGCCATGCTAGCTGACAGAACACAGGGGTCACAAGGGTGCTTCAGTGCCTTCTCTTCTAGAGTCCATATCTGAATTCCCTGGGGCTGCAGTTGCTGCTCCACAGTCAGCAGAAGATGAGGATTATTGCACCTTATCCTTGTTTGAGGAGTTGGTATAGGAGGAGTCTCAATCTACAGGTATAAATCCAAAACCATCTTGGCCCTTACTGGTATAGTTCACACATATCTACACTGCTCCTAAAGTTACCAGTGTGGATTGATTAAAAGCTCCCCAGCCTGTAAAGATGTTTCCCAACCTGAATAAAGTTTTTGCTCCTTCAAAATGGTTTGCCCAACAATACCCTATGCAGGAAGGGTTCCTCAAAGTGTACCGCCCCTGTGGTGGACCCAGCCATCTGTCGTATTTTTAATACAACAGATGGCTGGGTCCACCCCAAGGCCTTATTCTCCCTCATAGTTCCTTCCGTGCCTTTGCTGCCATGTATATCTGCCAGACCTTAGCTGTCTGGACCAAGGTTAAGTTCTGGGATCCTGGATCTATTTTAATGGAACCTTCTGTTCTTCAGTAGCTAGAGCAAATGCTTGTAACCCTACTCTATTGTGTTGACAGGCTAGCCGAAATTATATGTTAAATATTTATATTGTGCCTCCTTTCGGGACATGGGTGGAGGGCCCTTTGGCTCAAATGTTGGTCTGCTGCTCATCACTGCAAGAATGCCTAAAAATTGTGTATGTGCTCGATTGGCTCGACAGAAGCCAGTTGTGAGACCGGCTTCTGTTGGACAGGGAGCTGTACACAAGGCCCGAAAGTCAGCTGTTTCCTGCTGAACCAACAATTTTTTGGCCAATTTCAGCCCTTGTGTACCGAGACTTACTCACAATGTTGGCTTTCTCATTACCTTCACATTGGCAAGACATTTTCCCTGGTGGCCTTAACCTGTAAAGAACTCTTTCTTGTGTTACACATGGACAAAGTTGAATTAATGCCCAAGGCATCTTTTCTTCCCAAGGTGGTCTCTTCCTTTAACCTTAATCAGCACATTTCTTCTATAGTCTGGATGTGGTACAACCTGCTTATACTTTCACTACTTCCAGATGGAATTGTCAACTCAAGACTATATACTCAAAGGCAATGTTCCACTATTTCCTGTCAAAGTTCACTACACCAAATCAGTTAGTGCTTCCTGGCTGTTCAGCACCAGGCATATGTTTCTCAGATTTTCAATGATTTTGGACTTACCGTAAAATCCTTTTATTAGATTAACTTAATAGGCATAGATAGGCATTGGTCTGTTCTTATGATCTACTATTGGTTACTACAAAACTGAGGAATGCCAAGATTGGAGGGGTATGCTGTTCAATCTTTGGAAGGCAGCAATATAACCCAATGCACCTGAATACTTCATCCTGTATCCCTTAATGTACTACAAGGAAAGGATTTAATAATAGGTTTGTCTCGTTCTGAATTAAAATTCGGACGAATTTTTGTTATTCGGAAATTCAGATGTATCCGAATTTCTGAATTAGAATAGTAGCGAATTTAAACAAATCCGAAATAACGAAATTTGAATTCGGACGAAATTCAAAATTTTAAACATTTTTTCAAATCGTTTTCAAATACTTTTCTAATTCGAATAGTTTTTAAATTCGAAAACTTTTCAAATTCGAATAGTTTTCCAATTTCCAAAGAGAATAAAATAGAACAGAGAATAAAGGAATAGAATAGATAAAAGATTTTTTTTCTATTCTATTCCTTTATTTTTTATTCTATTGTTTTCTTTTTGGAAATTGGAAAAGGAATTTTTTGAATTCAAAAACGATTCGAAATTGAGTTAAAAACATTTCAAATTCAAAAACTATTCGAAATTGATTTGAAAATGAATACAAAACGAAATGAGTCCCAAAAACGAAATAAATGAATGAAACAAAGTTAACGAAACAAATTTATGTAAATAACGAATCGAAACGAAACAAAACTAAACACATTTTTTTTGTTCTGCACATGTCTAAGTCAAAAATCCTTTTTTCTGTTTTTCTCCCTTTTTATTTTATAGCAATTAGCCAACATTTCTGAATGCTATTTTCTTTCCTGTTTTGTAATACTTTTGTAATACTGTTTTGTACTACTTCTGCATACATTTTTATGTGCTGCCTGCCTAGGAATAATAAATATAAACAAATAGGTGTCATACGACATTATTAATTAATAACTTCTAGAGAGATTGTTGCATTATATCACTAGTGTGTGTGTGTGTGTGTGTGTCCAGCAAGGATTCAAGTTCATTGAACAGCTTGTGGAATTATACAGAAGTGTATATATAACCCATAGCTGCTGCACAACCCATGGATACCCGCTCCCCGCCACCGCTGCATTATTGCCCAGTCCCCACCGCCGCTGCATGCATATCCGGTCCCCGTCCCAACCGGTTTGGTTGTTTGCCGCCCCCCCAAACAAAAACAAAAAAAACACAGCCGCCACTGTAATTGGGTCTGCTCAACCTCATTAAAGACATTACAACAAGTAATAGGTGCTGTTATATACTGAAACGATGGTTTGGAGATTGTTAAATAACTCCATCAAAATTGCTTATGCATGAGATTTTAAGATGGCCCCAATAAATCTCTGTTGCTCCCAAAGTGTTTTCAAGATATTTTATCTCCATGTATTCCACCAGAACAATGGAATTATCACTTTTCTTAGAAATAACTTATCATACCAGAATCATTAAGTCCAAGCAATCACCTTTTTATTACATATTTTTTAAAGTCCTTTCACTGTACAATGTAATTATTGCTTGTGATTTTTGTTCTAGCTGTGAATTCCACTGTAAATTAAGTCTTATATCATTATACCATTGTCTGTTTCGGCATTTATTAGCACTGCTATTAAATGATTAAGCTATATTTCTGTGTTCACAAATAAAATGAGCACAATGTTTGCTTGTTGTCTTGATGCACTTATACAGCACCTGCATTCTGTTGCTATCCAGGATGATCAGGGATTTCTCACATCCCACTTAAGAAGCTTGTGAACTAATTCTTACAATACAAATGAAAAACATTATGTACTAAACCTCTTAGAGAAAATGCTTAGCTTAGTATTGAAAGCAAGTTTTTTTTTTTCTTCTTATCCAAACTGATACATGAATGCAGGGGCAGACTGGGACACTGGGGTTCACTACAGAACGGAAGGAATTGCTGATATGCCACACCCATGTTTTGCTTCAGTGCAAAATAATTGGGCATGGCTATCAAGTGCTGCATATTTGCCTTGGTTTTAAAGTGGCACGGTTAAATAGAGTCTGTGCCTAATCACAGTACTCACTGTACGCAATCAACACTGTTCTGTCACTAGTCTCAACTAAATGTTCAGTAACCGGATGCAAACTCTGGGCGTGCCAGGCACGCCCAAAAACATGTCATCATTGTAAACAGGGCATGTCTAGTACGTCCAGTCCTTCTGCCGGGATCTGCCGGGATCCTTCCCTGTCCCAGTACCCAACAATTCAGCTCTAATTAATCACAGCAGTAGGAGTTGTCAAAAAAAAGCAGTCTGGCAATGTTTATCAACAACATCGCTCAGCCACGAATACAGAATGTAACATTGAAACATTGTATCAATTGTATCAAACATTACTTCCGCTCAATGATCTTAAAGTGGTTGTAAACCCTCCCACACAGCGTTACTCTTTTGTAATCCTCATAAAAAACACTATTAATTGCTGCTGGCAAATGTCTCCTTACCTGTTTAGTTTTGCTGTAATCCGTCCTGTTAGATTTACTGACGTCGCTGGCGCATCCGCTTCTCTTCCCCTCATTTGCGGCACGCTCTGTGTGGGGTCCGTTTATTGACAGGGTGCCATGAATGGGATTTCCTCTCCCAGCGGCACAGCGCTGACTGCCCTCTGCTCGCAGGATCACAGAGCTTCTCCTGCATCCTGTAACTCCCCATGTGACTGTATGACGTCACATGGGAAGTAAACCTACTACATCCGAGAACGCGATGAGGAGAAGAGACCTGGAGCAGGACTAACAGGCACACATATACCCAGAACGGGTATATATAAAAAGCACAAAAACAATGAAATATGCTGGGTATGAGTGGCGGTTCAGTAATATCAGATTGCACATATGTGATATTATGGCGAGAAAAAGGAAAGGGCGGAAATTATATTCTACACGGACTCAAGATGACAGTACTAAAGATGGCACCGACTTATCCCGGAAGACAACATTTTTAAAAGTTTGAAAATAAAGTAATTAATAGGCTATTCTGTCTTGATTAGACCATGTAATGCTTGTTAAACGGCAATTACATTGAAATGGATGAAAAGCACCATAGGGACTGCAGAGTTTACTTCCTCTTTAAAGGGGATTTTTTTTTGTAATAAAAATACATTTATTTATTTATTATTTATTGCATTTAAGTGTAAATGTGAGATTTGAGGTCATTTTGACCCCAGATCTTACATTTAAGAGTTCCTGTCATGCTTTTTTTCTATTACAAAGGATGCTTACATTCCTTATAATATGAATAAAAGTGACCCATTTTTTTTAAAAGGACAGTGTAAAAATAAAAAATAAAAAGTAAAATAAATAATAATAAAAAAAAAAATTAAAGAGCCCATCCTGCCAAAATTGCGTGCAGAAGCGAACGCATACGTAAGTCACACCTGCATATGAAAATGGTGTTCAAACCACACATGTGAGGTATTGCCAGGATTTTTAGAGCATAACTCAAAACTCTTAACCCGTAGAAATTTTTAAACGTCGCCTATGGAGATTTTAAAGGGTCAAAGTCTGTCACCATTCCACAAGCGGGCACAATTTTGAAGCATGACATGTTGGGTATCAATTTACTCGGTGTAACATTATCTTTCACAATATGAAAAAACTTTACTGTTGTATTATTTTTTAATTCAAAAAAGTGTATTTAAAAAAAAAAAAAAAAGCGATTGTAAGACCGCTGCGCAAATACGGTGTGTTCTCTAGGGTGTCTGAAAAAAAAATATATAATGTTTGGGGGTTCTAAGTAAAAAAACTGATTTTAACTTTTTTTAACTCTCAAAAAGAGCTTAGTCCTTTGGAACAGGAGATTTGTTTACCCATATTTGCTCAGAGTCACTAGAAAGCCCTTCTACCAGAACAATATGCAATTATGAAATTAAGGGTTTTTGTTTCCAACACTCCCCCATCAGGGCCACCTACATTTCATAGAAGCTCATATGAAATTCTATGTAGAGTTCAAGAACTAATCAATAAAGTCTGTAAAACATTTACTTCTCAACCTGTTAAATGTCTTATTGTACTACCCTTACTACCCTGTTAACACAACACTCTCATTGAAATATTGTCTTTTTCTGTTGCAAAGTGGTTTATTGCTTTCTTCTGGAGATCAAATTGGTTATCCCTAACTAAATCTAAAACTATCTTCAGAATGTATAATATTTGTTAGATTCCATGCTTAGGTGTAAGTTAGGCTGCTGCCTCCCCCAAGGGGCTCCAATCAGAGTACCAATAGTAAAAGTGTATAACAATAGGGGAGGGGGGTGCTGCCCGTCACCTGAAGAGTGCTGCTCCAATGGGTCACTCTTCCCAGGTGAATGTGCAATAAGTAAGTGAAAAAAACATAAGTGAAAAAATAATACTGTCGTCACCTGAGGGTAAACCTACACAGTGAATCACTCTTTTAAGTGGTAGGTGCTGAGTAGTGTGGTTGTTCCCACACAAGAGAAACCTTTGACGGGTGTTCCCACTTTGTTTTAAAGCAGGTTTATACAAAAGATAATTAATAAAATACAAATAAGAAAATCCCTAATGGTGATACTGATTGCAAGCTGACGTGTCAGTCTGCAATATAAAGTAAATGTGCTTAGTGTAATATTGGGTGTTCGCGCCCAATCAGCAATTTTGATCAGATATTCAACAATTTTTCTCAGCAACTAGCAACAAAATTCTATTATAAAGAATTTCTCCATAGAAAAAAACATAAAAAACAACATATAAAAATAGTGGTTGATATAAGTAAAATTTGAATTTACTGTCTTGAGACCAGCTAAGAATTGACCTGTTTATTGACAACTGCACATTGCACATCACTGCCCTAGGAATGATCCGGTGAATTGGGAAGCCATGAAACGTGCTTGATTTTGTCCAGGTGTTTTTGAAGCCATTGACCATACAGAGTAATTATCAGATGTAGATATTAGGGTGATGATCTCATCAAGATATATAGATATCTATATCTATAGATATAGATATCTATATATCTATACATATATATACAGTGGGGACGGAAAGTATTCAGACCCCCTTAAATTGTTCACTCTTTGTTATATTGCAGCCATTTGCTAAAATCATTTAAGTTCATTTTTTTCCTCATTAATGTACACACAGCACCCCATATTGACAGAAAAACACAGAATTGTTGACATTTTTGCAGATTTATTAAAAAAGAAAAACTGAAATATCACATGGTCCTAAGTATTCAGACCCTTTGCTCAGTATTTAGTAGAAGCACCCTTTTGATCTAATACAGCCATGAGTCTTTTTGGGAAAGATGCAACAAGTTTTTCACACCTGGATTTGGGGATCCTCTGCCATTCCTCCTTGCAGATCCTCTCCAGTTCTGTCAGGTTGGATGGTAAACGTTGGTGGACAGCCATTTTTAGGTCTCTCCAGAGATGCTCAATTGGGTTTAAGTCAGGGCTCTGGCTGGGCCATTCAAGAACAGTCACGGAGTTGTTGTGAAGCCACTCCTTCGTTATTTTAGCTGTGTGCTTAGGGTCATTGTCTTGTTGGAAGGTAAACCTTCGGCCCAGTCTGAGGTCCCGAGCACTCTATAGAAGGTTTTCGTCCAGGATATCCCTGTACTTGGCCGCATTCATCTTTTCCTCGATTGCAACCAGTCGTCCTGTCCCTGCAGCTGAAAAACACCCCCACAGCATGATGCTGCCACCACCATGCTTCACTGTTGGGACTGTATTGGACAGGTGATGAGCAGTGCCTGGTTTTCTCCACACATACCGCTTAGAATTAAGGCCAAAAAGTTCTATCTTGGTCTCATCAGACCAGAGAATCTTATTTCTCACCATCTTGGAGTCCTTCAGGTGTTTTTTAGCAAACTCCATGCGGGCTTTCATGTGTCTTGCACTGAGGAGAGGCTTCCGTCGGGCCACTCTGCCATAAAGCCCTGACTGGTGGAGGGCTGCAGTCATGGTTGACTTTCTACAACTTTCTCCCATCTCCCGACTTCATCTCTGGAGCTCAGCCACAGTGATCTTTGGGTTCTTCTTTACTTCTCTCACCAAGGCTCTTCACCCCCAATAGCTCAGTTTGGCCGGACGGCCAGCTCTAGGAAGGGTTCTGGTCATCCCAAACGTCTTCCATTTAAGGATTATGGAGGCCACTGTGCTCTTAGGAACCTTAAGTGCAGCAGAAATTTTTTGTAACCTTGGCCAGATCTGTACCTTGCCACAATTCTGTCTCTGAGCTCTTCAGGCAGTTCCTTTGACCTCATGATTCTCATTTGCTCTGACATGCACTGTAAGCTGTAAGGTCTTATATAGATAGGTGTGTGGCTTTCCTAATCAAGTCCAATCAGTATAATCAAACACAGCTGGACTCAAATGAAGGTGTAGAACCATCTCAAGGATGATCAGAAGAAATGGACAGTACCTGAGTTAAATATATGAGTGTCACAGCAAAGGGTTTGAATACTTAGGACCATGTGATATTTCAGTTTTTCTTTTTTAATAAATCTGCAAAAATGTCAACAATTCTGTGTTTTTCTGTAAATATGGGGTGCAGTGTGTACATTAATGAGGGGAAAAAATCAACTTAAATTATTTTAGCAAATGGCTGCCATATAACAAAGAGTGAAAAATGTAAGGGGGTCTGAATACTTTCTGTCCCCACTGTATATAAAATTGTTTTTGCATTGCTCAGAAATCCAGGTTTTGTGATGTTTAAGCAACATTATGTTTTGGTTTTGGATACAAGTGGTGTCTGAATGAAAAAAATACTAATTGTAGAGGCTGTATCTTTCTGTTTCAATCATTGTTATTAATTTTTGGAGAAGAACAAAAATTAAAAAAAGTCATTGTGCAGAGCAACGAACAATCCTTGTGTGCTCTGAAAAGACAACAAGAAATGGTACATAAGTGGGGGGGAAACAGAACAACATAGAATCTTGTCAATTGGGTTAGGTCTTCTCTAAGATCCCAGCTAAGCACTTGGTCACCAACAGAAGTGGATAGGGATAACATTTTGTGCACTATAGCCTGGAAATAAACAGCAAGAACAAGATAAATACTGGGAGGTGACCATCCATACAGTCATCCCTGGAATCATAATATGGAGCAAGAAAACCCAACATGTCACGTACCTGGTAGGTTTTGAGCCCGAAGTGCAGAGAAGGACCTCCCTTACAGCTCCCACTCCTGTTCCTCTGGAATGGAGACAGAAGGCCAGGAGTGAGGAGTGGTATGGGTGCCTGGCAGGATCGACAGTCACCGGAAGTTCAGGAGTGGTGGCACCCTCTGGATCCAGAAGCTGAAGAGGAAGCTGGAATGCAGAGAGGACCCGGAGCCACAGCAGGTAAGGAAGCAGGTAAGTAAGCAGGACTGGAACCAGGAACAAAGCAGCAGGTAGTAGCCTGGAACGCTGGACTGGAACCAGGAACAAAGCAGCAGGTAGTAGCCTGGATCGCTGGACTGGAAGCTGGAACAAGCAGCAGGTAGTAGCCTGGAACGCTGGACTGGAACCAGGAACAAGCAGCAGGTAGTAGCCTGGATCGCTGGACTGGAACCAGGAACAAGGCAGCAGGTAGTAGACTGGAACGCTGGACTGGAACCAGGAACAAGGCAGCAGGTAGTAGGCTGGATGCTGGACTGGAACCAGGAACAAGGCAGCAGGTAGTAGACTGGAACGCTGGACTGGAACCAGGAACAAGACAGCAGGTAGTAGGCTGGATGCTGGACTGGAACCAGGAACAAGGCAGCAGGTAGTAGACTGGAACGCTGGACTGAAACCAGGAACAAGGCAGCAGGTAGTAGGCTGGATACAGGTATCAGACTGAGGGATGGTCAAACAAGCCGGAGGTCGGTATCGGTCGATCAGCAAAGGTACCAGGGACAACACAGAGGGATGGTCAGGCAAGTCAAGAGGGTCGGGTGCAGGCGGATAGCAGGATGGTCTAACAGGAAGCCGGGTCAGATAGCAGAGTACACAGGTCAGATCAGGTTAAGGCACACAGAATGCTGTAGAGCAGACAGCGGGGATAGAGTGTGACAGGCCAGTTTAAATAGCCCGCCTGGCACTAGCGGGAGTGCGCGCGCGCGTGACAGCACCCGAGAACGCGCGCGCATGCGCAGTGGAACCCGCGGCCGTGTCCCCCTGCGTCTGGATCGCTGATTACTGGCAGGATCCTCATGAAATTGCCCCCTCCGGCTGCCCCTTTGAAGGAATTTCTCCGGATGGGCTCTTTTAAAGGATTGCAAAAGATTTTCAGCATGAATATTATCCTCAGGTTCCCAAGAATTTTCTTCTGGGCCGAACCCCCTCCATTTTATCAGAAATTGATTTTGGTTGCCTCTTCTCCTATGGTCCATGATAGCCTCCACCTCGAATTCTTCCTCCCCATCTACCAAAATTGGATCAGGAGGATCCGTACTTCGGCCTGAAAATGGGTTAGAAACAGAGGGTCTGAGTAGAGACACATAAAAAACTGGATGCACTTTTAATTAATCCGGAGGTTCAAGTTCGTATGCCACCTCATTAATTCTTCGCTTGACAGGAAATGGTCCAAGAAACTTGGGACCCAATTTCTTTGATGGGCAAGCCATCCTGAGATTTACTGTAGACAACCATACCTGGTCCCCGGGTGTAAGTAACAGCTCACCTCGTCTCTTCTTATCAAAAGTTGCTTTATTATACTCCTGGGTCCTGGTCATGGTCTCCTGCAAAACTTTATTGTTGGAAGTGAAGAAGTCCAACCTCTCCTGAAATGCGGGTACTGTGCACTCTGGAAGAGAATTAGGCAGAAATGAAGGGTGGAAACCATAATTTGCAAAAAATGGGGTTTGTTTGATAGCAGAGTGAATAGAGTTGTAGGCGAATTCAGCCAATGGAAGAACAGAAATCCAATCATCCTGGGCAAATGAAGAAAAACAGCGTAAATATTGTTCAAGAGTCTGGTTTGTTCTCTCTGTTTGCCCATTAGTCTGGGGATGATAAGCAGATGAAAATGAGAGTTCAATCTTCAATGTTTTGCACAGAGACCTCCAGAATCGGGAGGTAAACTGTACCCCCCGATCTGAAACGATATTAACTGGTACCCCATGGAGCCTGATGACTTCTCTAATGAATGCCTGTGCCGTTTCTGTAGCTGAGGGAGTGCCCTTCATTGGGACAAAGTGGGCCATCTTCGACAACCGGTCTACTATGGCAAAAATTGAGGTGAAGCCCCCAGCCGGAGGTAATTCCACAATAAAATCTATAGAAAGCATCTTCCAAGGCCTATCTGGGACAGGTAATGGCTTTAGCAAACCCCATGACTTGGTCCTGTGCCCCTTGTTCCTGATACAGGTGGTACAGGATTCAACAAATCTCCTACAATCTTCACGTAACTGAGGCCACCAAAAGGTACGCTGTACCAGATCAGTAGTCTTAGCCACTCCAAAATGCCCAGCCAATGCATGGTCATGACAGAGTTCTAGTACTGAAACTCGTAGTTCTTCAGGTATAAAGATCCTATTCTCATGCCATAATAACCCATCCTTAACTTGGAGTTCTGACCTAATAGAAGACCCCAACTCTGCGGAAGTCTGCCTAATCTGGGAAAGCAAGTCCCCCTGAAGCAAAAGAAAATTCCCTGGGGACAGAATGGTGTCTGGAGGGGAAACCTCTTGGGACTTGTGAAACATTCTGGATAGGGCATCAGGTTTGGTATTCTTGGAGCCGGGGCGATAAGTGACATGAAAGGAGAACCTGGAGAAAAAGAGGGCCCACCTGGCTTTGCGTGGCTTCAACCTTTTTGCAGACCTCAAATACTCCAGGTTCTTATGATCTGTAAAAATTAAGACTGGATGAGCGGCACCCTCTAGCAGATAGCGCCACTCCTCCAACGCTGATTTGAAGCCAATAACTCTCTGTCACCTACATCATAATTTCTCTCTGCCATGGACAATTTACGAGAGAAGAAGGCCACAGGATATAACAGGGCCTTAGTTCCCTGTCTTTGGGACAACACTGCCCCTACTGCAATTTCGGATGCGTCCACCTCTAGTACAAATGGCAGAGAGGAATCTGGATGTTTTAGCATGGAAGCAGAAGTAAAAAGGCCCTTGAGAGTCTCGAAAGCCTTTTGAGCCTCAGCAGACCAGTGGAAACGTGTACCCTGTTTAGTTAGCTGTGTGATGGGTGTGATGATGGCTGAAAACCCCTTAATAAATTTACGGTAAAAATTAGCGAATCCAACGAATCGCTGGATCCCCTTCTTATCTGTCGGGACTGGCCAGTCTAGTACTGCAGTGACCTTTTGAGGGTCCATCTTAATGCCCTTGCTAGAAATGATTAACCCCAAAAATTGAATACTTTCCTGTTCAAATTCACATTTCTCAGCTTTTGCATATAGACCGTGTTGTCGAAGCCGGGCCAACACACTTCTGATGTGCCTGCGATGGGATTCAAGGGAACAAGAAAAAATTAGTATGTCGTCTAAATAGACGATAACAAACAGATCTAGAAAGTCTCGTAAAACATCATTGATGAAGTACTGGAATGTAGCAGGGGCATTACACAGACCGAATGGCATCACAAGGTATTCAAAATGTCCATAATGGGTACGAAAGGCGGTCTTCCATTCGTCTCCGTCCCTAATACGAACCAAATTGTAGGCTCCGCGGAGGTCAAGCTTAGTGAATATGGTAGCTGTCCCAAGTCTTTGGAACAACTCTGGTACCAGGGGAAGAGGGTAACGGTTCTTTACAGTGATCTTGTTCAGCTCGCGGTAATCTACACATGGTCTGAGGGTCTTGTCTTTCTTTTGTACGAAGAAGATACCTGCACCTGCTGGAGACGTGGATGGACGAATGAAGCCTTTCTTTAAATTCTCATCGATATATTCTTTTAAAGCCCCTTGTTCCACTTCCGTCAAAGGAAATATTCTTTTAAAAGGTATCTCAGCACCGGGGAGTAATTCGATAGGACAGTCATAGGCCCGGTGAGGGGGTAGGACCTCTGCCCCCTGCTTGCTGAATACATCTAAGAAATCATGATATGCAGAAGGGATGGAAAGGTGTAGACTAGGATCTGTGTTCAAACAGAGCAGGGTAGGGTTCTCCTGAGTGTTCTGAAGTCTACAAGACTGTTGGCAATATGGGGAGGAAAAGGTAACTTCACCTGTGATCCAATTTATGTCAGGATTGTGGGCCTGTAACCATGGCATACCGAGGATTATGGGGAACAGAGGTGAAGCGATGATATCTAGGCGTAACAGTTCTTGATGAGAATTGGAGATGGAAACAGGTATTGGAACAGTCTCTTGGGTAACAGGCCCAGATTTAATGGCTGTTCCATCAGCTAGGTGGATGGAAAGTCCATGGGCTTTAGGCGACAGAGGTATCCGATGTTGGGTAGCAAAAAGAGAGTCCATGAAACAACTGCAAGCTCCAGAGTCAATAATAGCGGTTATTTGCAGAGTCTCTCCTGGAAGCTGTAACAGGAGAGAGAGAGCAAGGTGAGTAGTGTTCTTAACCAGAGGTGCAACATAGTCAGTGGACAGGGATAGGCACTTACGGAGTTTAAGGGGACAGTTCCTGACATAGTGCCCAGGTTCCCCACAATACAGGCACAGATTATTCACTCGACGACGTTGTCGTTCCTCCTGAGTAAGAGAAGGCCGCAGAACCCCTAATTGCATTGGCTCAGGTGGGTTAAACGTAGAGATTGGTGGTGCTGGTGACGAATGATGGGGAACTTTAGGGGTAACCCAAGTTGGGCGAGAGGTTCCCATAGCAGTCCTACGTTCTCTTGGACGTCGATCGATCTGGATGGTTAGATCGATCAATGCATTCAAAGTCTGTGGGGTACCCACCCTGGCCAATTCATCCTTCAGAGAGTCAGAAAGTCCCATTCGAAACTGATAGCGGAGAGCCGCATCATTCCAATTTGTGTCCGCACTCCATTTTCTGAATTCCGCCACATAGTCCTCTGCAGCCCTGCGACCCTGTTGAAGGGTGTGCAAAGCCGCTTCTGCGGTCACGGACAGCTGGGGGTCATCATACAGCTGACCTAGCGCGTCAAAGAAGGTGGGGAGATTAGTCAGGGATACGTCCTTTTGCTCCAAAAGGCGGTGGGCCCAGGTTTGGGGGTCACCAGAAAGCAGAGAGATTACGTAGCCCACCTTAGTAGCCTCCAGGGAAAAGGTACGTGGCTGAAGAGCAAAGAACAATTCACAGGAGTTGCGGAAAGCCCTGAATTTGAGACGATTTCCGGAGAAACGTTCAGGCGTCGGGACCTTGGGTTCTGGAGAGAGCATCACCACTGTTGAGGAAGGCCCGACTGAAGGAGCAGGAGCGGAAGGAACTCCCTGAGCCCCAATGGGATTAGACGAGGTTAATACTCGTTCCTCCAGCCTGGTGTAACCTTGCTGTAGATTCTTGACTGCTTCAGTCAATCCTGCCAGGTGTGCACAAAGTTCCTCCATGGGAGGCGTTCCCTGCTCAGGCTCAGACATGGCTGTCTGCTACTGTCACGTACCTGGTAGGTTTTGAGCCCGAAGTGCAGAGAAGGACCTCCCTTACAGCTCCCACTCCTGTTCCTCTGGAATGGAGACAGAAGGCCAGGAGTGAGGAGTGGTATGGGTGCCTGGCAGGATCGACAGTCACCGGAAGTTCAGGAGTGGTGGCACCCTCTGGATCCAGAAGCTGAAGAGGAAGCTGGAATGCAGAGAGGACCCGGAGCCACAGCAGGTAAGGAAGCAGGTAAGTAAGCAGGACTGGAACCAGGAACAAAGCAGCAGGTAGTAGCCTGGAATGCTGGACTGGAACCAGGAACAATGCAGCAGGTAGTAGCCTGGAACGCTGGACTGGAACCAGGAACAAAGCAGCAGGTAGTAGCCTGGATCACTGGACTGGAAGCTGGAACAAGCAGCAGGTAGTAGCCTGGAACGCTGGACTGGAACCAAGAACAAGCAGCAGGTAGTAGCCTGGATCGCTGGACTGGAACCAGGAACAAGACAGCAGGTAGTAGACTGGAACGCTGGACTGGAACCAGGAACAAGGCAGCAGGTAGTAGGCTGGATGCTGGACTGGAACCAGGAACAAGGCAGCAGGTAGTAGACTGGAACGCTGGACTGGAACCAGGAACAAGGCAGCAGGTAGTAGGCTGGATGCTGGACTGGAACCAGGAACAAGGCAGCAGGTAGTAGACTGGAAGGCTGGACTGGAACCAGGAACAAGGCAGCAGGTAGTAGGCTGGATACAGGTATCAGACTGAGGGATGGTCAAACAAGCCGGAGGTCGGTATCGGTCGATCAGCAAAGGTACCAGGGACAACACAGAGGGATGGTCAGGCAAGCCAAGAGGGTCTGGTGCAGGCGGATAGCAGGATGGTCTAACAGGAAGCCGGGTCAGATAGCAGAGTACACAGGTCAGATCAGGTTAAGGCACACGGAACGCTGTAGAGCAGGCAGCGGGAATAGAGTGTGACAGGCCGGTTTAAATAGCCCGCCTGGCACTAGCGGGAGTGCGCGCGTGCCCGTGCGTGACAGCACCCGAGAACGCACGCACATGCGCAGTGGAACCCGCGGCCGTGTCCCCCTGCGTCTGGATCGCTGATTACTGGCAGGATCCTCATGACACAACAGTTTGAGATCGAGACCACCTCAAAACATAATCACTGAAAATAGGCCTACAAAATAGGAAAGCCTCTGTCATCAGATGCACTTGAAAGGTTATTACATGTGTATTGTGGCTTCATCTAAAGCTCTGGAGAGTTTATTCTTGTCTTTCTTAGAGGTATTCTATGAGTGTCACTGCCCTTTCTCCCTATTTAGCTGCTAGGTGAAGATTTTTCAGATGGCATTTTTTTTTTTTTTAGGTAATTTAGAAGTGATGCAAACAAAGGTCGAAAATAGATAACACTACTTAACGATAAGAAAACCGACATGATCATCTTCAAAAATGCATAATGAGCAGCTCAGTTAATAAAGACAAATGTTATCGACAGAGAGTTGCAGGTAATGGTCAGAATTGCCCCTTTAACCATGATAGTTGAAGCTTGTACTTTGTAAAACAAAGTACAAAGAAAAATAAATATTTACATGTAAAAATTCTAGATGTGCTAAGTTTATGGAATCATTTCAGATATAAATTCAATTCTAAGTTATACATTTTAAAACGTAAAATTGTTCCAGCTTTTGGGGGAATTTTCAGTAATAGATGCAGTGAACTCACAATATAGTTTTTCCTAGTTTCTTTTTTATTTCAGTATTTTTTTTATCACTCATTAAAGTATAACTAGATTTGTTGATAATTATGAGGTTCTATATCATTAAAGATTGAAGTATAACTAAAGTCAAAACGTTATTTTATTTTATTTTGAATGGAGCTGAGAGGGATTAGAATACCTGTCAGGCTGTCTGTGTCCCCATTAGGTAGATACACTCTCTCTATTTATTTGTACAACATTAGGTTGTTACAAGAGCAGGAACAGAGGGAAGATCTTCCAATGGGGCATTAGTTCTAGTGACAACCAGGGATTTCTCACTTTGAAAGGATTTACCTCCCATATTGGCTGTGTGACAGGGAAATCTTCCCAATAAGACACAGATGGCAAAAATAAATAAATAAATAAATAAATCTGATAGAGGTTATAACTCTACCTTACCCTATCCAAAATAATAAAAAAATGTTTTGCCTTTAGTTCTACCAACCAGCTTCCGGGTTTTTTGTCAAAGCTTAATTGATCAAGCTGAAGTTAGAAGCTGATTGGCTACTCTGCACAGCTGCACCAGATTCTATACTCTCCAGTTTTAGTAAATCAACCCCAATTAGATTTATAAGCCTATACATGAAGAGCCTTTAAAACCAGGCAAAATCCTTGTGTTTAACTGGTTCCTGACCGGCTCACGCAGATATACTGTGGCAGAATGGCTCTCCTGGACAAAGTTCTGTGTATATATACGGCTTTGCCCAGGAGAGCCACCAGAGGGCATGCGAGCACCGCTGGAGGCATGCGTGCGCGCCCGCTGCACAGCGGGGGACCTGATACGCATGGCCGGTGGGCGCGATTGCCGCTGGCCAGGCGTGATCACGTGAATGAAAGCCAGCACGGGGATTTGTGTGTGTAAACACACAAATCCCTGTGCAGTCAGAGAAAAGAAGACAGATTGTGTGTTCCTACAAAGTGTCATATCTCCTAGTTAGTCCCATCCCCCCCACAGTTATAACACAGTGAGGGAACACACAGTTAACCCCCTGATCGCCCCCTGATGTTAACCCCTTCCCTGCCAGTGACATTTATACCGTAATCAGTGCATATTTATAGCACTGATCGCTCTATAAATGTCAGTGGTCCCAAAAATGTGTCAAAAGTCTCCGATCTGTCAGTCGCAATACCACTAAAAAATCGCAGATCACCGCCATTACTAGTAAAAAAATTAAAACAAATAAAAATGCCAAAAAAATGCCATAAAGCTTTCCCATAGTTTGTAGACGCTATAACTTTTGCACAAACCAGTCAATATGTGCTTATTGCAATTTTTTTTTACCAAAAAATATGTAGAAGAATACATAATGGCCTCAACTGTTGAAGAAATTTGTTTTTTTTAAAGAAATGGGGGGATATTTATTATAGCAAAAAGTTAAAAATATTGTTTTTTTTTTTGTTTATAGCGCAAAAAATAAAAACCGCAGAGTTGATCAAATACCACCAAAAGAAAGCTCTATTTGTGGGAAAAAAAGGACGCAAATTTTGTTTGGGTACTGTATTGCATGACCGCACAATTGTCAGTTAAAACAACGCAGTGCCAAATTGTAAAAAAGTGCTCTGGTCAGGAAGGGGGTAAAATCTTCCGGAGCTGAAGTGGTTAATTTCAGCCTTTTCAGACTTTGGGGGTCAGATTATTAGTAATGAAAAATGAAAAGTCCAGAAGGTATATTAAACTATTTTTTCGAAAATAAACCTGAAAAATCACAGTCAGTCATCGGATTAAAAGCCACATTTTCTGACTTTTGTAAATTTGTGAAAAATATCAGAAAAACAGATTTCCTTCTGACAAATATGCACAATTAGAAATATGTGAATATTAAATAAAGATATGTGAATAAAATGTGTTTGAAGCGCTTCACAATGTGGTAAATTCATAAAAAATGGCTCTTAAACACTGGTAGCTATATAATCAAAATAATCCAGCAGTGTTAAAAAGATGCAATCTAAAAAATATATATATGTGACACCATGTGCATAATTGTATACATAAATAAATAAATAATACTGTGCTGGAAATAAAGTCGCTTCTAGTGATCATCCACAAAACGTGAATAAATAAATCAGACAACCAAAAAACACATGAAAATTAGCTTTTAGTCCCAAGCAGCAAAGTTTTTTTGATTCAGTGATTCTGAACACATTTTTTTGATAGCAGCCTCACCTTTTTGATGTGTATATTTATTAGTTATTAACCTTCACAGCGCTTTGTGTTTTTTATTTATTTTAAATAAAGATATGCATTATTAATACTAAAAGTTTGGGAAATCTGGTCAAAAACACTAATTAAAACTCTTGTAAATGGAAAGATTTTACACTTTCTAGAAAGACTATACCATATCTGGATAGAGGGTGGAGGAAGATCTGACATTTAACAGATGATGGGTTTATCAAAGTTATCATAGATGTTCGGTAAAAAAAAGTGAACATTTTGCTTAAGAATAACTTTTCCTGATTGAAAGATGGTGACTGTCTTTGCTAATCTTCATTGTTCAAAAAGCTATCTGTGTGGCTGTCATGCAGACTTTCCTGCCTCATTTTATTGAGTCACTAACCCAGAACAGATAAAGAGTTCTGACTTTACTCTGACTTGTATATGCTAGGCCAGTGGCCAACAAAGTATTAAAACAAAAAGAACAGCATAAGATGTCAACTAGGAGACTACCCATGGTGGTCCCTATGTTTCTTTTAGGAATGTTTGAATAATTTGAAAGTATATTAATATACTGATATACTGATCAGTTTGGAGGCCTTATTTTGAGCTACCTTAGATATTTTCATCCATGATAGAGTCTCAACTATAGATGCAGTTGACAAAGATTCAGTGCTACAGCAGATTGTGAAGTATTCATCAAAAGTAGTGGGATCTTCAGATAAATGCAGACTCAGTTTTTATTTCATATTTACACTGCTGTTTGCAAATTAAGGTAAAATAATTTTCTATAAGAATTAAATTATGTTGAAAATGCTCCCTTCTTGTAATACTCATTACTATTGTTCGTAGACTGCTCTTTGTTATTTCACTATATTTTGTTCTTTAAAGGTAAAAGACACATATGTGGTTTCTGTTCCCTCTTCTCCTTTATTTTTTTTTTCTACCTCAGAAGATGGTAATAGATAGCAGTAGAAGATCAATACCAGTTGAACAGCAGTAGTAGGTTTCCCGTCTCCAGGCAACAGTGGGTATTGGTGAAAGAGTAGATCAGATTTGATAAGCTCAACTTTGGTTCATTATTGCATTTTGATAAAATGCTTACTGTAGCAATCATGTTGGCCTGTTTTAGTTTTTAGGCAAAAAAAGGAATACAAGAAATGTTGGAGAAGTGCCAGAATGCACATTTCCCAACTCTGCCTCTTGTCTTTTCCCCTTATGTATGCTAACTACAGAGTTTTTGATCTTGTTGCATGCTTAATTAGTATGTATTTAGGCATTGTGGTTTACATTTTTTTTAAATTACTTTGATATTGTAAATGTTGATAAGGTCTCCTAAAATATCCTGTAATGTATGAATAAGTTTAAAGAAGCTATGATTGGCTAGTTTTTATTTAATTTTTTTTTACTAGTACTTCAATTTCTCATATCCTTTTGGATACTGACCTAGTATACATTTATGTAATGATAAAAATGTAAATGTTATGTAAATAAACTGAACAAAATGTATTTTTCAGAGATCTTTTTAATGATTTAAATTATCTTATAAGCTTTTTTTTTTCCATTTTTTTGTATAAAAATGTTTCACTTTAATTACTCCAAAAATGTTTTGTGTCTTTGCCTTGGTAAATATATGTACAGCTATAATATTTAGTATTTTTATAGAGCAAGGAAAAAAAATTGTTACTGCACATTTTGATTTTTCTTCTAGGTAAGGGAACGGCTGAGGGTTTCTTTAGAAAGAGTCTCTGCACTGGAAGAAGAGCTAGCTGTTGCCAACCAGGAGGTAAAATATAAAATACTTTATCTCCCTTTAAGTCATAGCATGTTGTTTGAAGCTTTAGGTTCTACATCATGTATTTGGAAACCAGCAGCAGATAGATGAGAAACAAAAAACTGCAAGGACTAATGCGCAAAAACCACAACCTCCTATATAAATAAAAACCTAAGCAAAAATTTGGGTAATGTGGTACCAGACAGAAAGCAGCCAACATAAATGGGTGCACTCAACACCCCAGAACATGGATAACAAAAACAGAATGATATGTGGCGCTGCTCTATCCTCCTGTACCAAACTGCAGGGAAACAAGATAAACCCTAAAAGGTCAATCAACATCCAGGTGAGTCTCCTAGTTACAGGTGTCAAATATATGACAATAAGTCTTAGCTACTAAACCAATAATGCATAGCTGAATAAAACAACTAGTGCAAAATTGCAATCCCTTTTGCAATAAATCAAACTCCACACTAGAATAAATAATCAAAAATCCCAATGAATAACCTGCATAGCAAAATGAATACATAAATCATTAGATAAAGTGACTTGTGCACAAGTGCAGTCCCTAGTACAATGACCAATATCCACAATGTAAACAGTATTCAAAGTGACATACTAATAACTCTAAAATACAATCCAAATGTAAAAGTGCAAATTGTGCATAACACGTGCAAAGATATTGAATAGTGCAAAAAATATTGAATTCTGACGTGCTAAAACATGTGACCTCGTCTAATCAGAAGTATAGTGACTAAACCAGTGTAAAAAATATATACTCAATAATATGCGACTATGAATGCCACAAAAATGCTCCGCAGCACTAAATAGAATAAGCAAAACAATGACATCAGTGCAGTAGATGATATTAATATACATGCAACCCTTGAGTATGAGATGCGAACAGAGCACAAACAAAAATAGGAAAAGATGAGAAACTAAAAAATAAAAAATGTAAAAAATGATTGTAGTGTAGTCCAAAAATGTGACAATGGTGCAATGCAATCCACACCAATATCATGCAATCTGTGACTTCAAGTGTTCAAAAAGTCTTTTAAAGACATGCAGATAATAGTGACTTGTGCTGTTCTTTGCTTCTGGTGCACACACCCATTATTCCCCCCAGCCTCTCACCTCCAGTAGCGGCCTCCAGTGGGCCGAGTCAAGCAGATGGATAATGTTATTATCACGGGGATGTGTTTCATGCAGCAGCAGTGTCAGCATTCACCTTCCCTGCGGGGTGACCGTAGATCTAGCTCTCCGCTTCACCTCCCGCCACTCGTAGTAGTCCCAAGGCAATGATTAAAAAAGAAGGAATAGCTCCCATAGTGTAGTAGTTAAAATTCAGGTTTATTATAGCAAATGTAGTAACTTACATATAAAATTCACAACGAGCAGTGAGAAAAGTGTATGGCTTCCGGGTTCGGCCGAACCCGGAAGCCATACACTTTTCTCACTGCTCGTTGTGAATTTTATATGTATTAACTACTACACTATGGGAGCTATTCCTTCTTTTGCTGTACCCAAATGAAGTTTTTATCATTTTGTTCGCACAAATAGAGCTTTCTTTTGGTGGTATTTATTCACAACTCGATATAAGCGAAAAAAAGAGCAGAAATTTGGAAAAAAAACAATATTTTCTTTATTCTATTTTAAAAGAAATCCAATAAAATCAAATTTTGTCATAAATTTAAGCCAAAATGTATTCTGCTACATGTCTTTGGTAAAAAAAAAACAATTAAGTGTATAATAATTGGGTTGTGTGATCACGGAAAGATGTGCGCAAATGATCATGTACAGATGTGCGCAGGTGATCATGGTCATATGTGTGCAGATAATCATTGGGACATGTGATTTTACTGGGACATATGTGCGGGACAGGTGTTTTGGGGACATGTGTTTTGGGGACGTGTTTTGGGGACATGTGTTTTGGGACATTGTGTTTTACACTGTGTGTTACTATGCTGGTGATCAGTGTGTAAAAAGCTGTAAAAAACAGCTCATGCACACTGATCACCAGCTGGCTGCAGCTATCCGCTCTCCTCTCCTCACCTCTCAGCTCATACACACTGATCACCAGCCGGCTGCAGCTATCCGCTCTCCTCTCCTCACGACAAATAATGTGTGAGGAGAGGAGAGACGATCGCCTAGCAGCCGGCTCTCTGTTTACATCACATGACGGCTGTGATTGGACACGGCCGTCATGTGATCAGGAGGGCCAATCACAGAGCCCTCCTGCCGATCTGAGATGCGCCATGTCCGGGTGACACAAGCGCATCTGCTCGCGCGATCCCCTTCCTTCTGAGGGACGTTCCTGAACATCCACTCAGAAGGAGAGAGCACCCACCCGGCCGTACATATGCAGTGGCTGGGTGGGAAGTGGTTAAAGGTGACCATACACTGCAATCAGTTATATCTTAAATAAATTAGATTTAGTGCAAGAGCCTGATTGATTTCCTATCATTTGAATTAATTGTTCAAGTGCATCTTCCTATTAGCTATTTTGCCTAAATATTAAGTTGTACAGAGATTGGCCAATCAGATTGCATAGTGCATGACCATCTTAAGTGCCAAATTTAGAATGTAGATGTGCCATGACCCACTTGTATTTTCCTAACAATATTTCTTGGGCATTATACAAGGCACATGAGAAACCACCTTTTTTCAAGACATGCTAGAGTAATGCTAGACCAATATTATGCCTCCAGAATTGGGAGTGTGGCATCTACCCAACTTCTCTCTGTTGGTGGACACAAGAACCTACATCTATGGATATATATTTTGGCAGCAAAGTGGTGTAGTGGTTAGCACTTTCACCCAGCAGCAAAAAGGGTCGCTGGTTCGAATCCCGCCCGCGACACCATCTGCCTGGAGTTTGCATGTTCTCCCTGTGCCTGCGCAGGTTTCCTCCAGGTACTCTGGCTTCCTCCCACACAAACACCACCCCATGTAAAAAAAAATAAAAAATTGTCTTAATTTACAAATAAAGATCATCTCTTCCTCAGAGAACAGTGAGCGAGGCATGGTGGTGGGAAGAAATTAGAAGCAGTACAAGCAACTTCCTGTAGGGGTGGATGTAATTCCTGTGTGCTGGCCACCGCTTCCGGGAACCAGATATGCAGCACGGGTACATACCTCCGCGCACACAGCAGTCTCACATACACAGCAGTCACGCATCTAGATGCATTTGGCGCATCTAGCTGCAGGAACCCAATTTTTAGGGAAATTAATAGTAAACAAGGTCTAAATGGGCTATTGACATGCATCACAGTTGAACTTAGGAATGTGTCTTTGCAAAGTTAAACTAAATGAAATACTTTTTTATTTTTGCTTGGGGACAGAGTGCAGAGGGATTAGAAGTCTTGTCAGTTTTTTGGGGGTGTCTGCACCCCTGATAGGGTGAAGACACCTCACAAATTTTGCCACTTTCTTCTTCAAATTTATTCACTTCCTGTCACATAGCCAAACAGGAAGTGATTGACACTGGTCAGTCTAAATTGTTTCCTCATTAAGTAAATTGCACTCTAGCATTTTGCTGTGTACACCCCAAATTAGTAGGTATATTGGACTTTGGGGTTTATTTACTAAAGGCAAATCCACTTTGCACTACAAGTGCACTTGGAAGTGCAGTTGGTGGAGATCTGAGGGGAAATGCAAGGAAAATAAAAAAAAACAGCATCTCTGCTTCTACATGATTGGATGATAAAATCACCAGTGCTATGTGATAGGAAGTGAACACAATTTTCAGAAAAGGGACACAAAGCCCAACCTAAAAAAGACAAGAAGGGGTTCTAACACTCACTTGGTTTCCCTAAAATGCCCACAATTAGAATAGGATTGTCTTGAGCTAGATTTTAGCCCAGTGCTCTAAATCAGTGCTTCTCAAACCTGTCCTCAAATATCCCCACCAGGCCATGTTTGCAGGTTTTCCTTCATCTTGCACAGGTGCTTTAAATCACAGTCAATGGCTTGGTATTTTGGCCAGCTATTTTAGCTAAGATAAATTCCCAAAACATGTCCTTTCGGGGGTACTTGAGGACTGAGGCAGAAAACCACTGTGCTAAAATGGAAAATTGAATACTTACCTCTCTGTAATTTTCCTTTCCTGGTGCCTATCCATGGCAGCATACGCACAATCTATGCATATGCTGCCATGAAGGCACCAGGAAAGTAGCTTTTAGACAAATCACACCTTTTTTTGTTTTGCCATGCCAATCAGCCTAGTTAAGCTGCAGATGGAAAATCTTTTGCATGAAAATTAACAAAACACATAAAACATAAAAATTTGCTACAAAGTTTATTGTTCAACAAAACAGGACTTGAGCAAGGAAAGCAAAAAACACATGTATGTTAATTTGAGACACTAACAGAATATGGTTTTGAGGTCTGACCATTTTGCAGAGGAAATTAACAGGAGTTAAAAGGACTGTGCCCATAAACATTTATTAATCACAACATCTTGAGGAAGATTTTGCAAAATAATGCAACACAGACAATTAAATGAAAGTAAAACTAACAACCTACAAACGACACACTTTGACAACATCACAAATGTTTCAGGACAAAATACCCCCCCAAAAATTAAATAAACAAAAGTGAAAAAAACTTGCTCTAAAGCACATCTGCTTTACAAAGACATAACAAACAAAATACAAAGAGAAAATACATGTTACAAACTCTATAAGGACACCCAAGTGTACTCTCTTGCCTGCCTGGCACACACACACACACACACACACACGGGTCTATTAAGGGTTCAAATGAGAACCCCCACGTGAAAAATACCATCCCAAACTAAAGAAATATTGTGTCCCTCCCACACACTAACAAACCCTTAGCCAAACACACAGCAAGCCAGCCCATGAAAGGGGGGTGGATGCTTGGGGGCAGGAGAGGCTCGGGCACCCCAAAAGTCAACCACCTTGTTCCCATATTCAGGGGGACAAGGGCCTCTTCCACACAACCCTAGGCTGGGGTTGTGGGGGGCTGCAGACTGGGGGCTTTATGGAATGTGGAAAGCCCCTTTAAACTAGTGGGTACAAGGTGCTTTGTGGTTGGTATTGGGCTGAGCCCAACATGCCCTAAAGGCAGCCAGCTATGTTGAATGCATGTGGCCTTGTATGGTTCAGGAGGGGGTTGGGCGATCACACTTCTCACCCCTTTCCTAGCTGGCCCTGTTGTATGCTCTGAAAAAGTATGTGGTTTGGATTGGTGAAGGCAGCTCACAGCCTTTTGGGAATGGAGTGGAGTGTGGAGTTCCCTTTTAAAAAGAAAAGCTAGCCCATGGACATCCAAGGGGTTAGAGGGGGGAGACAAGAGCATTGGAGAATAGAGTGTAGAGTTCCCCTTTAAAAGCAAAATCTAGCCCTAGGAAATCATATGCATTAGAAGGGGAAGGTTAAATGCCCTTTTAGGAGGAGCTAGAGGAGCGAGAGTCTTTTTACATAATTTTAACAAGGTGCATGTCACATGTTGGCAACGTAACATGCTAACGTGACCTGTGTGCAAATCTCCTTAAAAAAATAAATAAAGGTGAACCAGCGTAAAAAAAAAAAAAAAATTGTCAAGTTTAGAGGTGCGCTCGTTCAACCCATGCAATTGCGTGTACGTTACTTAACATTTACTAAGATTTTGGCCACGCAGTAAACAAACACATTTGAATGAGCGCAAGAACCGCTTGCGCATGCGCACTGCTTACATTGAGCTCACACAGTTCTAAACGTACTTGCAGGCAAAGCAGGCTTTCTCTGAAAAAGTTACTTTCTCATTTTATTTTGGGCATATTTGTTACTTGGGCAGTTGTTACTAAACTTCCTCACATCACCCCATAATATTGGCACCTCCATCTTCTGTCAATATTGATTTGGAGATGCCGTGCTTCATGTCCATAGTGGGGCACAGACTGCACTCTCCCATGTGCCGAAATCGCTATAGTAAATGGGGGATTCACACTCTGTTACCGGCGCACCATTTTGTAAATATGGAAATGTGCGTTGAGCCTCGCCGTGCACCTCTACTGATGGCACATGGCTTTCGTAAATCACCCCCAATATATTGGAACCTATTGTCAGAGAATGCTCAGCCTTGAGATTCCTTCTTATTTAGCTTTTATCACAAGGAAAGGTGAGCTGCACCCAGAAGGTTTTCTACCTTAATGCATGGAATGTTCTGCCTTTAGAACCACTTTAAATGTATAATACTTATTTTTATAAGAAAGGACAATGCAGAGCTATGCAGAGTGGAATATATATACAAAAAACTGGGCAGACAGCATTAAAGCAGTATAACTCAACTGTCCATGCATGCAACCCAGTGAATTCCCAGCAAACCACGGGATCAATACAGTTGAAAAGAGGGAAAGAGCTTTTACTGCTCGTGCAAAAAAGACAGCATTCTCAAGCTTGAAAATAAGCAGGGATTCCTTGAAACATTGGTACATGCTGTAATTTTTGTTTGAGCAATAAAAGCTCTCTATTCTGCAACCCTTTCTTCATGCATTTAGTATATATATATATATATATATATATATATCTATATATATATATATATATATAGATATATATATATATATATATAGATATAAATTTATAAATTATATATATCTATATATATATATATAATTTATAAAATTTATTTTTATTTTTTTTATAGTAAACACAAATATCTTTCTTCAGCAAGCAGTGCTTAGTCCTGGTTTAAGCAAGGCCAAAAGTCCCACGCTGTGGTTTGAAGTTCCAGTCTGTTTTGGGGTACAAGGCATGCTGCATAAACTAAGCAAAACAAGTCTCAGTCGCCAGACAGCCCACACAATCTCACAGCACTGGACTACTCCACAATAACTCATAGACATGTGCTGACTTTTTCCTGCTTTTCAAGTCTCCCTTTCAGGAGGATTAACCCTTTCAGGACCAAAGTCCCTATAATCAGTGTTTGGAGGCTTTCCCATCCAAAGTCTCTCCAAGTCTCTGAATTTCGGGTCCTTTTTTTTTTTTTTTTTTTTTTTACAGTATTTTTATTGGGTTTAAACACAAACCAACATACAAAAAAACTTTGGTTGTTCATTGGTATATATAAACAAGCAATACACTTATTCAGTCAATAAAAAAATATCAATTCACCTATCTCGTGTATTTATTAATTGCATAAGTACAGGAATTGATCATACTGTCAGTGTGAACTTCATATATCAACAGTGGAGATCAGCACATTGAAGTATGTGGCATGACCAAGAAATGACATTATAATGTATTCACTCTGGGGTAAGGGTCAGAGGGCTAGCTATCCATCTACTTTAAATTTTGTGGACTGTCTTATTCCTTTTTCGGAGTTCAAATGTAAGTTTGTATAGTAGTATAGAATCCTTTATTAACTTTAACAAGAGGGATTTCAGAGGGGTCTGTGTTCCCTTTCAAGACAGCAAGATTGACTTTTTAACATAGAAATACAGAATGCGGAGTAGTCTCTTAGCATGGCATGGTATGTGTAATGCCGCGTACACACAAGCGGACTTTACGGCAGACTTTGCCCGGCGGACAGGATTTCGTCTGACAATTCGATCGTGTGTGGGCTCCAGCGGACTTTGTTTTCTCAAAAGTTGGACGGACTTAGATTTGAAACATGTTTCAAATCTATCCGACGGACTCGAGTCCGGTCGAAAAGTCCACTCGTCTGTATGCTAGTTCGACGGACAAAAAGCCACGCTACAGCAGCTATTGGCTACTGGCTATGAACTTCCTTATGTTAGTCCGGTCGTACGTCATCACGTACGAATTCGATGGACTTTGGTTGATTGTGTGTAGGCAAGTCCGTTCATTCAGAAAGTCCGTCGTAAAGTCTGTCAAAGTCCGCCGGGCAAAGTCTGCCGTAAAGTCCGCTCATGTGTACGCGGCATAAGTCACCAAAGATGCATAGAAAGCAGTTCTTGGGATGGACAATGTTTGGGAGACCTACAGCTGAGGAAATGAAAGAACCTACATCTGCCCAGAAATCTTGAACCACTGGACAGGTCAAGAAACAGTGTAGGAAATCAGTGGTTTGGCCACAGCCTCGGAAGCACTCAGCCGAGGGGGTTAGCCCCATTTTATGTAATCTAGCTGGAGTAAGGTGAGAGTGGTGAAAGATTTTGATGTGTATAATTCAAGCCTTGGATGAGATAACTGAGGTCTTGTACGTATCACTAAATTCTGACCAGTCATCATCCGTGAGGGAGATGTCCATAGAGGTCCATTTCGTCTGAGCCATACAGAATCTAGGGTTAAAGTCAGTCGTGAGGGCAGCATAGTAAGTGGAGATGAGTTTAGTGGGATCAGGGTGTCTTAGCAGTTTCTCCAGTGAGAGTATAGTTATTGGGCTGTCTAACAAGCCAAACTGGGCACGAACAGCATGTCGGAGCTGAAAATAACAGAACAGGTAGGAGCGTGGTAGGTCAAAGTCAATGCGTAGTTGATAGAAAGATTTAAAACCCTGTGCATCGTATAAATTACATAGGTATTTAACCCCTTTAGAGTACCAGCGATCTAAAGGGATCCGGTAGGGAGTACCGTTCCTGCAAATTGGGATTGAACCACAGAGGGTTATTGGGGGAGGTCGACCAAGATTGTTTGGATATCTTCGAAACAATTGAGCAAAATAATGAAAGAGAAGTAGCCAATATGGATGTGCCAAGATGAGCTGGAACCCGGCCTCTATAGACAATGTTATGGAGGGTCTCTAGGGAAGAGGCAATGGCTCCCTCAGTAGTAGTACATGCATTCACTGCAACCAGGTTCAGCCAGTCATGAATATGGACCAGTTGAGATGCTAGATAATATAGATAAAAGTTAGGAAACGCCAAACCTGCCAGATGTGTCGGCAACCTTTAGCGTTTCAAGTGCTAAAGGTTGTTGGCCACTCCATAAGAATGCCGCTCAGATTGTGTCTATACGCTTAAAAATGGATTTAGGGATTTTGCTAGGGGAGTTAGTAAGAATATACAATAACTTAGGTAGATATATAATTTTAAGGGCGTTGGCCCTGCCCATGAGATCTAGAGGCAAATCCATTAATTGCTTGGTTTGTTCTTGTAACTGAGTTATTAAGGGACCTAGGTCATTAACAATGTAGGAAGAAAGACGTATCTGTACCACAACTCCGATATACCTAAAGGAGGACACAACCTGCAGTCTGGTGTCCGGGTGAATCTGGGGGATCGCAGCTGGATACAAAGGAAAAAGATTGGACTCATCCCAATTCACCAGGAAGCCAGAGTAGTCACCAAAGGTGTTAATTTTGGAAAGCAAAATGTGAAGTCACTCGTGAGTATCAGTCATGTATAGCAGGGTGTCATCCACGTACAGCGAGATTCATTCCTCTATGGTGGCAATGGGGAGCCCCTTAATTAAGGGGGAGGAGTGGATGCGTACAGCAAGAGGCTCCATAGCTAGAGCAAATAGGAGGGATGACAACGGACACCCCTGCCTTGTGCCCCTAGTAATTGGGAAAGAATCGGTAACATGTGAGTTAACTTGGATATGGGCCACTGGAGAGGTATAGAGGAGTCTTATCCACGCTATAATACAGGGACCAAAGCCTTCGGGTCTTTAATGAGGACTTATTAATCCAGTGAGTACTCAAATCAGTCCTCTCCTGTTCAGCCAGGCTACCCCGGAAACCCTCACCTTCCATGGGTGAGAACCACTGAGTGCTAAAAATGTCCCTTAAAATCTTCCTTAAAGGGATGACAACCCTATTCACAGGATACAATAGCCTTTTACCAATAAAAACAAGGTAATAAAGAAAGCACACTAGGCAACATGTTAGTGATTAGAGGTAAAGAAATGGGGTGAGTGGCGCTACCCTATTAAAACCCAATGAGTATAAAGAGAATGGTAGGTAAGTGGCCCTACCTATATAAACGAGGGGGGTACCTATCTTGTTGGGCTAGATGTGTATATATGTATCCATCAATGGTGGATATGAAAGTGTAATATAGCAGGAAGTGCTTAATCAAATAATATTAATTATGTGATGGATAAACATACATAGGTGTAAGTGATCAAACAAAATTTGTCATAAACATAATTATGCATATAGTGTGGTAAAGTATATATCTATCACACCAATAAGCCAGTATTGAAAATCTAAACAACCATACACATATAGTGAAAGTGTTACATAGGTAAAGCTTCAAAATAGCCAAGCAGATAATTTAAAAAAGAAAAGAAAAAATATTAGAAAACAAAAAGTAAATCCCGAACAAATATATGTGAAAAATATATATATCTATAAAATATATATATTTTACACACAGGATGTGTGTAAAAATTAAAAAAAAATAGAAAAACAGAATATAAGTCCCAAAAGATGATGTATATATAACATGAGTGTAATTCCAGAGTAACCAAATATAACTCGTTCGGTTGACTTCGGTGCTCAGCAAATCAAGTGACTCGTTGTGCTCCCCCCGTTATAATTTTTTAATTTTTACACACATCCTGTGTGGGACTATACCTATATATTTTTCACATATATTTGTTTGGGATTTACTTTTTGTTTTCTAATATTTTTTCTTTTCTTTTTTAAATTATCTGCTTGGCTATTTTGAAGCGTTACCTATGTAACACTTTCACTATATATGTATGGTTGTTTAGATTTTCAATACTGGCTTATTGGTGTGATAGACATATACTTTACCACACTATATGCATAATTATGTTGATGACAAGTTTTGTTTGATCACTTACACCTATGTATGTTTATCCATCACATAATTAATATTATTTGATTAAGCACTTCCTGCTATATCACACTTTCATATCCACCATTGATGGATACATATATACACATCTAGTCCAACAAGATAGGTACCCCCCTCGTTTATATAGGTAGGGTCACTTACCTACTATTCTCCTTATACTCATTCGGTTTTAATAGGGTAGCGCCACTCACCCCATTTCTTTATCTCTATTCATTGTAAGTTCCCTTGGGAACCCAATAGGGGGGCTGCAACCCATTACTATCCTGAGTGCGGAGCATACTACATAATTTGTTTAACATGTTAGTGATTACTTGTAATGCCGCATACACACGACCGGACTGTACGGCATACTTGGTTCGGCAGACTTTTCAACGGACTTTACGATTGACTCTCCGAATGAACGGACTTGCCTACACACGATCAACCAAAGTCCGACGGATTCGTACGTGATGACGTACGACCAGACTAAAACAAGGAAGTTCGTAGCCAATAGCTGCACTAGCGTCGGTTTTTGGCCGTCGGACTAGCATACAGACGAGTGGACTTTTCGACCGGACTTGAGTCCGTCGAAGATTTGAAACATGTTTCATTTCTAGGTCCGTCGAACTTTTAGGAGAAAAAATTGTATCATATGCATTTGTTGCATGCTGTAACTGCATTGAGATTAAAGCTAAAGATGCATTAAAAGCATTTTGTGTCACTGACTATGCTTACAGTGCCTTGAAAAAGTATTCATGTCTCTTGAAATTTTAAAACTAAAAACGAAAATGTATTTTATTGGGATTTTATGTGATAGACCAACACAAAGTGGCTCATAATTGTGAAGTTGAAGGAAAATGATAAATGGTTTTCAACATTTTTTACAAATAAATATCTGAAAAGTGTGGCGTGCATTTGTATTCCACCTCCTTTACTCTTATACCCCTAACTAAAATCTAGTGAAACCAATTGCCTTCAGAAGTCACCTAATTAGTAAATAGTTCACCTGTGTGTAATTTAATCTCAGTATAAATACAGCTGTTCTGTGAAGCCCTCAGGGGTTTGTTAGAGAACCTTAGTGATAACACAGCATCATGAAGGACAATGAACACACCAGACACGTCAGGGAAAAAGTTGTGAAGAAGTTTAAAGCTGAGTTAGGTTAAGCTTTGAACATCTCACCGAACACTGTTCAATCCATCATCTGAAAATGGAAAGAGTATGGCACAATTGCTAACCTACCAAGACATGGCTGTTCACCTAAACTGACAGGCCGGGTAAGGAGAGCAATAATCAGAGAAGCAGCCAGGAGGCCTATGGTAACTCTGGAGAAACTGCAGAGATCCACAGCTCAGGTGGGAGAATATAAATCACAGGACAACAATTAGTAGCGCACTCGACAAATTTGGCCTTTATGGAAGAATGGCAAGAAGAAAGCCATTATTGAAAGAAAGCCACAAGAAGTCCCATTTGCAGTTTGCGAGAAGCCATGAGGGAGACACAGAAAACATGCGGAAGAAGGTGCTATGGTCAGATGAGACCAAAATGGAACTTTTTGGCCTAAATGCAAAACGCTATGTGTGATGGAAAACTAACACTGCACATCACCCTGAACACACCACCCCCACTGTGAAACATGGTGGGGTCAGCATCATGTTGTGGGGATGCTTTTTCTTCAGCAAAAACAGGGAAGCTGGTCAGAGTTGATGGAAAGATGGATGGAGCCAAATACAGCGCAATCTTAGAAAAAAACCTGTTAGAGTCTGCAAAAGATTTGAGACTGGGGCGGAGGTTCACCTTCCAGCAGGACAAAAACCTTAAACATACAGCCAGAGCTACAAGGGAGTGGTTTCGATCAAAGCATATTCATGTGTTAGAATGACCCAGTCAAAGTTCAGACCTAAATCCAATTGAGAATCTGTGGCAAGACTTGAAAATTGCTGTTCACAGACACTCTCCATTCAATCTGATAGAGCTTCAGCTATTTTGCAAAGTGGAATGGGCTAAAATGTCACTCTCTAGATGTGCAAAGCTGGTAGAGACATCCCCAAAAAGACTTTTAGCTGTAATTGCAGCGAAAGGTGGTTCAACAAAGTATTGACTCAAAGGGGAGCTGAATACAAATGCCTGCCACAATTTTTAGATATATATTTATAAAAAAAATTGAAAACCATTTATCATTTTCCTTCCACTTCACAATTACGTGCTACTTTGTGTTGACCTATCACATAAAATCCCAGTAAAATACATTTACATTTTTGGTTCTAACCTGACAAAATGTGGAAACTTTCAAGGGTATGAATACTTTTTTAAAGCACTGTATATATTTTGGTATAGGATGAATTTACCCAACTGGTTTCTTCAACAAGACTACAAGAGTGAGACAATTGTGACAGAGGCATTAAGGATTGGAGTGATGCCAGCGTAGATAATAGGGTCACTGAATGGGGAATACTGTACTCAAGACAGGAGTTCAGCAGTAAGGCATTGCAGGCAACTGTCACAAGATTTAACATAGGTCTTCAAAAGCATTTATGGCTATGCCCTTATTACGTAGATTTCATCTGCTTTCTTATCCAGGAGACTGGTAGCAGACCTGCCAAAAAAAGAAAAATCTCACAGACAGCATTTGAAACATTCTAACTTTTCCATTAAATTCAGAGTTTTCAAAAAAAGATGGTTTAGTTTAAACAAAATCTTTCCTAGGTGAGATGAGGGCCGCCATTGCTACTTCTCATTTTTTTAATAATACTAGTTTCCTGCCTGTCATGTTTGTCCTTCTGCTTCAATACAGTGATACCTCGGTTCACGAACTTAATTTGTTCCACGACTCTGGTCGTGAACTGAATTGGTCGTGAACTAAGACAAATTTTCCTATAGGGTTCAATGTAAATCAGGTTAATCCATTCTGAACTTTTTTTCTTGTTTTTGAACCACAAAAATATGAAACAAAGTACAGTAGAGTACAGTATGAAGAGAGACAACACTAACACATTCTTATCACCTGCATTACTGCTCTGCACTTTCTTTTCACCAACATGCTTGCTGTGAACAGTCTTGTCACCTTTATTACTGCTCCGCACTTTCTTCTTACCACCATGCTTGCTCTGAATTTTCTTTGGAGCCATACTGGATGTCCGGCACAGTACAGTATGTGATAAAAAGCACACAAAAAAGCTTTACAGCAAGTGTGCACAGGGAGGTACAGTACAGTATGTGCTAAAAAGCACTCCAAAAAGCTTCTCAATACTGTAAGTGTCTTCATAGTACACTTTCAGTGTCCCTCTGTGACTGCGATCTCACCTAGAGAAAGTCACGACCACGTGTCAGAGCAGGGAAGATGGCCGTGGCTCGTGTTTGTAAACTGAAGCGGAGTTCACGTACCGAAGCAAATTTTTGTGAACTCTTCTGTTTGCGAATCGAGTTGTTCGAGAACGGAAGCATTTGTGAACCCGAAATATCACTGTACTTTGTGTCCTTTACATAGAGCAAGCATGCAAATAAGGATGTCGGACTTTATAGATATGTGTACTTGTTCCAAATCCGTTGCTCAAATTCTTTTGAATCCAGAGAACTAGCATCTTCAGAAAGGTACTGGCAATGGCAGGCCTTATGTGTGCTCTACACAAATAATAACATGAAAAACTTTTTTCATCATTCTGTATTTAATTGCAGTAGTTTAAATGTAAGATTTTTCAATTTTGCTTAGAGTGATTTGGTACTGAAAGTACACAGATGCGATGTAAGTATCACATAGGTATCTGTCAACCTTAAAATTAATATTAGTTGTTAAGCGGGTGTGATCATAGTTACCAGTAAGAGTAAAAAATATTATGTCAGTACAGAGTGTGGGCACCTTAGAGTACTTTTACCTTTGTAGTCCCCACCGCCCTTAAAGCGGAGTTCCAGGCTCCTTAAAAAAAAATTAAAAGTCAACAGCTACAAATACTGTAGCTGCTGACTTTTAATATTAGGACATGTACATGTCCACTAATCCAGCAGTGTCTTCACCCAAGCTAATTTTTCAATTGGCTCTTGGGTGCTGCTGCCATCATCTCAGCTAAGGGAAACCGGTAGTGAAGCCCTACGGCTTCACAGCCGGTTTCCTGCTGCGCATGCGCGAAGCACGCTGTGCTTTGTGAATGGCCCAGTGGCAGGGGAAGGAGATGGGGGCCAAACTTCCGGATGATTTTACCGCAGTAAAGTCACCTGGAACTGAGAGCAGGTGCCTCTCAAAACCAGGTACCCGCTCCCCCCCCCCCCCCCAAAAGGTGCCAAATGTGGCAGCAAAGGTTGGGGGGAGGCAAATAAGCAAAGCTTCCCCTTTTGGGTGGAACTCCCCTTCAAAGCAGAAGTGTCATCACAACATATAAATCCCTGCTGAATCCCTCGGGGGATCAGGTGTATGCAGTAATTGGTCCTGTTCTGGTATGTGGCTACATTGTGCAGTAAAAGGACATCTTTTTTGAAGGCGGTGCTGGCTGTAGCTTCAGCAAATGAATCAAGCCATTCCTCTTGCTACGCCATCCAACGGTTATAGGCTGTTTTAAGTTCCTAATTTCACCCTTTTCTAATGTTGCAGCTTACTACTAGCAATCCCTTACTGGCAGCTCTAAAAACTCAGACTGAAGTTATGAAATGCTTTAACTTAATAGAACAACTCTGCATGAAAGGTCCAATCAAGAGAGATCAACATGATACAGTGTGCACTCCACTTACAGATGTGTGCCTCTCGTGATATGATTTGGTACCTAGTTCATGGGGAAATACTTATTTGTGGCCTGCCTTAGCTCAAGCACTATTGGCTTGATAAGAGGAGAATAGTATAGGCATTGATAAACTCACTGCTGTTTTCAACACACTTTCTCTTTTACATATAAAATGTTCAATATACTGTATGTGTTACCATGTGGATAAATGAAGGGGGTATTATGGTGGTTAATTATTAAAAATGAATTTTACCGTGACCTAAAACCATCCATGAAAATGCTGAAGGCAAGCTAGCAAGCACTATAATCTACTCTTTAGAGTCAAGTCTTTTTATGCTTTTAATGGTTGGCACCAACAAAAGCTTATAGTTCAGTCTAGCTGAAATTAACTACTGTGACCATGCTAAAGTGGTCAGCAACAAAGACATCATTACTTTCAAAGGATAAGCTTAAGTTTTGTTATGTTGGTTAAGAATACTTTTCGTTCCATATTACAGAAACTGAACACAGCATGACTAGCATATACATTTTACTTAAAGTGATATTAAAGTAGAACTAGAACTATAGGCAAAACTTTTTTGTTTTTTTCATTTTGGATAGAGTAAGGCAGGGCCATAACCCCTGTCAGTTTATTTTTTGCCTTCTGTGTCCCATTGCAAAGATTTCACTTCCTGTCCCGTAGCCTAAACAGGAAGTGAGAGGAAATCCCTGCAAATTAAGGGAATCCCTTGGGGACCCCCAGGTCACCAGAACTAGTGTCCCCATTGGAAGATTTCAATGACTTTTCTGGGGACAACCCAAAATTTGTGATTTTATTGAGACACGCATAGCAGGGCTCAGCCATTCCCCTGCTCCCTCCTTACAAGATTTGACTGACAGCAGCAGAAGCCAGTAACTCCCAATGCTCTCAGTGAAGCCTGTGAATCCAGGAAGAGAGGAGAGGAGGCTGCCAGTCGGGACAGCATTTGGCGAGGGCAGAACATTTTTTTACCTGAATTCAGGGAATGTATTAAGGTAAAATACATTTTGCCTTTAGAGCCACTTTAACTTACTGTAGTACATGTTGCAAAACCAAGACTTTAGACTTGAAAGCAAACATACCTGAAATTAGGTTCAAACTTATCTGAGGTAGAGAAAGCAGTTTTCCGAGTGGTTACAGTATTATTAGGCACAATATATTTATTTGCAACAAGTATCTGAAAGTTTGAATGTATTGAATATTGAATTCCTGTAAAAGAGTACCCCATGAAAACAAATTGGGCTTTATGATTAAAAACAACATGTAAGAGTGGCTTGTGTGTCATTCTGATTATCAGCAAACCTGTGGAGAGAAAAAAATAAAATAAAACTGGAACTTGCAGGCACCCCCAGGTTCTTTTATACCTGATCTGTTCATCTGTCAAGGGCCCTTGGATCCCCAACTAGCATCACATAGCTGATTTTTACACATGTCAAGAAAGCTGATATCACATACGTTTCACATCAGTGGTTCCAAACCCTATCACCAGATATTCCACTCAACAACAATCTTCCCATAAGATTATATGTGCATTTAATGCATTTAGTGCATTTAATGTATTTTTTTTTAAATCAGAAAGGTTTTTATTGAACATTTTTGGTTAATACATCTTCCAATGCACAATGTCACTGACATCAGTGTCATACTTATACAATGTATACAGCACAAGTTCTTTTAGTGGTGCTACATAACCCTTTATTCCATACTATTCATTTTAAAATGGCTTCCATCGACCCTTCCAGTCCACATATAGTACATATCCTTTCCATGTATATTTATTTTTTCAATTAAGGACACTGTAAAAGCCTAGTCAATACTAGTTCTCCCTGACTAAGTCCTGGTGTGTCTAACCATTTAGACCAAATGCGTTCAAACCTGCTTGGGCAACCTCTGTGTTGATATATGTATTTTTCCATAATGAGAGTTTTACCCATATGTGTTATCCACGTTTTAACTGAAGGCGGTACTGCAGACTTCCATGCCATTAGGATAAGTTTTCTAGCTTGAAACAAAACCCTGGAGAAAGCCACTCTAGTTTGTTCCTCCAGGATTACATCGTCCAATACCCCTAACAGACAGCACATAGGGTCTACAGGTACCGTTGTTTGCAACACTCCATTTAGTGTATTGATCACCTCATGCCAATACCTATGGAGCTTCGGGCAACGCCACAAGAGGTGTATAAGATCCGCACTGTGCTGACAACATCGGCAGCACAGGGGGTCCGCCACTCTGCCCATCCTGTGTAGTTTTGTTGGAGTATGGTGAACCCTAAGTATTATATATAATTGAGATACTTTTTGCGCAACATTGAGGGAGCATGTAGGTATGGCTTGTAACGCTTCCTCCCATTGGTCCTCAGTTAACTGGCCCAGGTCCCTTCTCCATGCATCGATCGCCTTGCATGGATAAGCATAGAGGTGTTTGGTAAGTAGCATTTGATAACACGTGGAAATAATCCCTTTTGTTGCACTGGAGGATTGCAGTACATGGAACACCGGAGTGGGATACACTTCCCACTCACCGGCATCTCCCTGCGCAGCAACCGCATGCCGAAGCTGTAAATATGAATAATACATATTATCTGGAAGATTAAATGTGGCCTGCAACTCTGCAAAGGACATCAGTCTACCATGTCTAAATATGTGAAACAGCATGGTCACCCTGTGAGATCTCCATCTGGGCTCACGCTGTAACTTTGAGAGGTACCAGCTCCACATAAGTACGGTTTCCCCATATTGGGCTGTATTCTGTAAACCCCTGCACCCCCTGGAGTTGCCTTCCTTTGTTCCAAACTTTCTGCACCAGGGATAGTGTCGGAGTTTTTTTATTAGACTTTGCAAACATTTGTGCCTCCAGACCCAAAAGAATGGTCTCAGCACCCGTTGCAAAAAGCATCAATCGCGCCACGGAGCCCCTTGGTTCGTGTGTCATAGAGCCTACACGGTGCTGCAACTGTGCCGCAATATAGTACAGCCAAGGGTTGGGGACCGCCAACCCTCGGCCGTCTTGCATTTAATGTAATTTAGGCATATCATTTACCTGTAAATGCCACTCTTATGAAGACATCAGAAAGGCCTGAGGTTTCTGCTGTGCGTTACTGTCTTTGGTGTGATGCCAGCAGCCCCAGCAGAGTCAGTTACATCCTATAGTACTTCTCTTCCTCATATGGCTAATGCATAAATGTTATATAGGAAGGTGAGAGGGAGGGGAGTCATGACACACCATGGTCAAACTGAAAAATTTAATGTAGGGGGAATGCCTTCCTCCAACCCCAATTGTAAAATAAAAAAAGGATTTTATTTCCTATGGGAAAAAATGCCTATTAGTATTAATAGTATAGCAGCACTAGTAAGTGGATCTAAGTGCTATTTTTTTATTTCCAGGGGAGGCAGCTTTCCTCTCCCCCTATAGTTGCTGAGTTAGTTTTTTTTTCCCATCCTCTTTCTGCAGTGGGATGGCAGTGCATGTGGACTTCTTGCCCCCTGCCTTAGTGCAGAATAGAGCTAGTGTACTCTTAGTAGCAGTGGAGCTTGATGGTTGCTGCAGTGCCAAGTGAGAAGCCCCGTACATACCAGAAACACATACCAGAGCAAGATGTTCATCTGGGATACTTTCTCTCACAAAATAGCAGCTTGTGTTTTCTGTGCACCTAAAAATATGCAAAATAGAAAAAGGTCCACAATTACAGCCTCCTGTGGCATTTATTTGAGAGTGGACTTAAAAGCATGGATGATAAACAAATATATTTTCTTCTTTTTTCCAAAGATTACCTACTACTTTATAGAAAGCGTTGGCTTTCATATAACTGTATAAAAAACCTATGTTAGCAGAGAGTTAGTGAACAACTGAAGAATTTCAGACAGGATTGGTACAATGAGGGGGGAGGAGCATCTGCCCTGGGCAGGGTGTAATAGTGTGGAGACCTCCTGCTGGGCCACAGGAGAAGCTGCAGTGTCTCCTTCCTGTTTGCCAGGGCTGCAGAGAAGCAGCAATGCCATGTACTGGAATGCTCAGCTTCTTACAGTGCCCCTATAGAGCACCCACCCCCTTCAGTTCCCCCAAACCCTCCACAGTGTTCCACAACCTGCTAAAGAGTCTCCATTCCCCACCCCCATAGTGACAAACAACCTGCAACAGTGCCCCCAGTGTCCTTCAGTCTCGCACAGCCCCTACAAAGCCTGAGCACCCTGTAGAGACACCCAGCCTTCTCCAGAGACCCCATCCCCAACATTAGACCCCAATCCTCCAGAACCCTCATAGCCCACAGGGCCATATAGCCTGCTGCATAGTCCCCTAACCTCTTCCAGAACTATCATCTCCCCATAGTGACCCCCAGCCCCATGTAGAGCCAACCCCAGGGAATCTTTTCCTCCTACTGACCACTTATGCCACAGTGTTTATCCATCTACTGACCACCAAACATCATATTTTGAATATCGATACTTTTAGTGTATATTTTCTTTTTATCATTTTTGGGACAAGGAAGGTTTAGGAATAAATTATCGGGCCCTGGTCTCAGTAAGGTTGAGAACCACTGCTCCAGATGTTTGATTTTTGTTGTGCTGTTTTCCCATCCTTCTGTATTCCATCTGCATACTTCTGCATACTTCCTCTTGTTATGCTGCTCCCTCTCACGCTTTCCATCATGCCTTTGAGATGGCCTGGCCTTGTGCTGGTGCTTTTTTCCCCAGCTGTTCCTTATGATGGTGTCCCCCAGTAAGCAAATAAAGGAGGCTGGGCTGGGCAGGCAAATAAAACAAGGAGTGGGGCACCAGTGGAGCCTAGGACACTGAAAGGTAGGAATCAAGAGGAGTAAGAGCAGAGGACAGTGGGAAAAGGTGAAAGGCCAGGGCAGCAGCTGGAGGAAGCTATGCAGCTGTAGGAGAGACCAATAATGAGATGGAATGAAGAGTGACATGTGTTGTCTGTTCCTGATCAATGCCAAGGTCATATGACTCTGAATGTACTACCACTCACACTGTCACATACTCACATGTAATACACACAGATGTATACACTGCTGCATAACATGCATACTAACTGTATACTACACTTATTGCTCACACATTCTGTACATGTGTAATACTTCACTACTTCACTACTTCCATAAGGCTACATACAAAGGGTATCCATATTGCAGATGCACACTCAGTTTACATCTGCATACATACCACACACACACATACACACTACTCATTCAATAAGCTCACAGTTTTCATAGTATGTTTACTCAGTGCTTCTTTCTACACATGATCCAAGATCACACATGGTGCACACCCCCTAAGGAGTCGCAGATGAACTGGGATCCCTCAACCTGCACAGCCAAGAACACTGAATTTTCACAGGCACTCCAGAGACAGAGAACAGTCCGAAGCTTGTTTTTTTGTGGTTTATTGAGGGTTAAAAATTTGGATGGGGATAGGAAGTTATGGGATGTCCACTTGACTTCAGCAACAAACTTGGCAACAACTTCCGGGACATCTTTCCTATGTGCAGTCTATATACAGTCTATATACAGCCCCTCAACACTCCTTCAGCACTTCACTTGCTTGCAGTTCTAGCTGAATCACTGTTTTGTGGATCTGACAGACACAGTCAGATTTTTAGCAATGGCCCTTTGCAGGCAGGAATTTGAAGCCCCTTGTTGTGTAGAAATCACAGTGATTGGTTTGCATTACTCCTCCTGTGGTTACTGGTCCCAGCACCACCTCTTCAGGTACTGCTAACCCACCTAGCTGCAGCTGGCCTTTTACTTGCCCTCCAGGCTAACATTCCTCCACAGTCCTCCAGACTGACTCACACCAGCCCACTCAGCTGACTCTTCACCAGCCCACCCGCCTGACTCTCAGGAGATCTCCCAGGGAAGGGATGAAAACTTGGCACAAAATGGTCTTTAGAGAGAACAAGCTACATGTGGCAGTCTCCCCCTTTGTAAGTCCCCAGTAGTGCTGCTCTACCCACACTATCCTCACACTTGCTCCTGTGCTTCCAGGAAGAGCTTCCTCCATGTGTTTTGGCAGGATCCTTCCAGAACCCAAGCCCCGGCCTAAGGTCACCCCCCCCCCCAAGACTAGGGGGCACCCCAGAGGGCCACAACAGTCTCCACAGTACTATTTCTCTATTTTTAACCCGACTGCCTGCTGGCATGGCCCATGTCTATTTACGAGGTAAGCTTTGCCCCCTGCCAGCCTTTTACTGAGGATTGACTGAGGCCCACATAAATATTCCAAACAGCTCCTCCTCACCTTCTAGACCAGTGGGAGGCACCAGAAGAGCTGTCAGGATAAGCCATCCAGCCCCGACTCACTAAATCCTGACCCAGATTCACAGCTCAGGCTTAATTCTGAGCTGAACTAAATTTTCCTACACTAACAAACCTATACTACAAAAAAAACTATATTACATTCTAGCACACACTAGAGGGTGCTACACAGATATAACACAGGAACTGCTTTCATAAACACACACACACTGCGAGATACTGCATGTGCAATATACTTTTTGCTCATGTAATATGCTCATGTAATATATGTACATTGGCTGATGCAAGGTGAGGGGAAGAAGGGGTAGCTGTGAATAGATTTTGTTTTGACTTAATTAAATCTATTTTATTTTAAAATGTTATCAATTATTTTGTGTTTTGAAAAGACACTTACACATAAACTGGGCGGAGAGACACAATTTGGCATCTTTGTCCTGGACGCTGAATGACCTTGTCTTGGCACTGTTTTAAAGTCATTTGCTATAAAACATGCAAAGGGGGATGATGTTGCTATAGTCTATTCCTCCTAAGCTGCTAAAACTACTAGACCCAGGAGATCTGCAAATTATCAGTCATTTATTTCTGTGACCACTCAATGAACTTAATCTGGCATAACATGGATTAAAATGTGGCCAGTTCAGCAGGGACCATCCTGATTTCAGTCCATGTATAAGCACAGTGGTTGTACAGAAGTCAATCTACTGATCGACTTCTGTGCAACTGCCTTGTCGGGTTTTCCCCGCTCAATCAATGCTGCAGGCTATAGCTGGCAGTGCTCTTCTGTGTATTCTTACAGTAGGGAAGTCTCCCCTTTGTCAGAATACAATCGCTTAGCAGGAGGATTCCCTCAAATGTACCTGGAATATATGAATGGGGGAATCGGGTCAGTATTTTTCATTCAACTCACTGGCTCATGTATAGGCTGCCTTAGTGGAAGCTGATTCATTGTATATTGGAATTACAGCTGTGACCATTTGCAGCATTGTTTCAGAAGGAGGTGTTTGATTCCAGATTATCAGACCTCCAAAAACAGATACCCAATAATTTGGGAAGGCAGGAAGATTTGTGCTGGAACCCTTGTGTTATTCTAGCTTCTGAAACAGTCTTCACTTGTCCTGTCAAAATACTGTTTAATATACATCAGCTGTTTTGTCCAATATACATCATTCTCCATCTTTAAGCCCTGATGAAGAGAGCACTTTTGAGGCCTCCAAAACAAGTTGGTTCCATCCTTTATCCTTATTCATTTTGCAAGAAATATATATCTGAACAATTAATTCCTGATGTGTTGCTTTAATCTCAGATCCTCTCAGAATAATTTATGTGTGACAACTGTAGTCTAACCATTTGGAGTTATGCTGTGTTTGAGCCTGCCTCTCCTTTGACACTGGCGACATTCTGAGTCAGAGGCGTTGTCACAAATAATTACTATTTTTTTCTTCTATATGTTTAGTGTCTGCATCTAATGTTGTATTATTACGAGAAAATAACATTTCAATGTAATTCAAAATCGACTCTTGTTGCATCTATTTTGATGTATTATCTGCAATACATAGGCATAGACTTACCCATTCACACGAACATGCTTGTAATGGCACGTACACACGGCCGGACTTGCCAACGAGCTAAACTTTGTTGGCATTTCCGACGGAGAGATTTAGAACATGTTCTATATCTGAGTCCATCGGAAATGCTGACAGAAAAAGTCCAAAGGGGCATACACACGGTCGGAATGTCCGACCGAAATCTCCCATCGGACTTTTTCTGTCGGGAAGTCCGGCCGTATGTACGCGGCATTTGAGTATAATGAGCGTGTATTTTTATGTGAAAACCTTTGGGACAACATATCAATCACGTAATGCCGTAATTGTAGCCATTCTCCACTGTCTATGGCCACCTTTGACCCTACTTCTTTGAAATTAGTAATTAGCAAATGGCGTGTAAAACATTTATTCAGTTTTTAAACATCGGCTTAATTGAAAATGAGATACTAGGACAGTGCTGATATTGCATGCACTTACATTTTGTTTATTTTAAACACAGAGGTTTTTTTTTTTTTTTATATATATATATATTTTTTAGAATATGGTGATGCAACTAAAGTTTACAGAATTCTATAACAGACATGATTGAAACGGTAGCATTTTCCTTAACTGCAACACTAATAAATATTAAAACAGCACGAAAGGGAAAAAGCACACTATGTTAATGAGGGAGTGGCAGTGACAACCATTCCAAAGACCTCTGGGGCCTCCGAAGCAGTTGACCTGTCTGCTCCCTGTGGCTATGCTCCAACTGTTCTCTCCCCAGCACACCCAAGAGTACTATTTATTTTCCATTTCATGTTTGGAGTTTTCGTTGCAGACTGATCTGATGAATGTGCTACAGACACGTAACCGTAATTTAGCAGTGTATCACTGGCTAAGTAGGTTGAACACCAAATATCTGAAAAAGAAATGTAGGGCATTTGAGTATTAAAGACTTCTTTCGCTAGATTCATTTTAATCCTTTGTATTTGAAAAGATTGCAGTGGTCAGCACAGTATTATGTTTGTTTGCACTATTAATCAGACTGTTCATTCTAGTAGTTTTCCAGGACGTTTTTTTTCCCATGTTGGTGCTTGTCAAGTACTGTACAGATTAAGCCATCCACAGGTTCATAATTCTTTTTTCTTTTTTTTTTTTCAATAATTGACAATTTTTATTACATTTTTGTATTTTTTCCAGTACAAAAAATAAAAAATAAAATGAAAAATAATATTAACATTCTCTGCACAGCATGCATGCCGCCAATAAAAAAAAAAGCTAAGATGAGACATGGTCTGTTAGCAATATACACATAAGTGTAAAGTATACCTGGAAGATATATGGTATTAACAATCGTACAAAAAACACTGTCTAACATATTATATCGACCAATCAGTAATTTGCATAAGCGTAGTACACGTATCCATGGGAAAAAAAAGAAAAGAAAAGAAAAAGGGGGGGGGGGTAAAAGGGAAGACATAGCGACACAGGTTCATAATTCATTAGCACAAGACCATACATCGTTTCAGTTTGGCCTTGCTTTCTTGACATGTTTGCTGCTGGTTGGCCAGCTGGTATGTTTATTAAACTAAATCTTGTTTCAGTAATCAATTCATAAAGCTATATACAGTATATTAGATTCTTGAAAACCTGTCTGCATACCTGACGTACACTTGTAGAGGAAAATTTACACTTAACCACAGCCAAGACTGTGTAATGCATATAGAGGGCTGGATTTTGATAAAGGATAAAGTAAGCTTCCAGTTCGTCTACAGTTTGTATTTTTTTACTAAGTTGGGTCTAGAACATGGGCAGACTAATCTCCTGCACATGGATTCAGGTGCCCTGTTGTTGAGTTATGTTTTGACATTGTCTATATGTCCATGTTTACCATGAAATGTGGACTGTATAAACATAGGGTTTGAAGATTTGGGAAGGTTTCTTCCCTTGTCTGTGTGCATTGATACTAAGAGAATAAGTCCATAATGTTTTATATTCCAGTGCATCTTTTGCTACCTTACTTGAAGACATCCATAGGTATAAGGTTCTACTGATTCTGTGTAATGGACTATAGTAGTCTGTAAATTGTGCTGATTGGGCATTTGGAAAAGCACACTATAGAAGCTCGGACCAAGAAAAAAATACCCCCTAGATGGGACTTTAATAGACCACAAACACTGGATAAGTAAAAAAACAATTTATTTCATAAATGTAGAACAATTAAACAGGTGAGCAAATAGAAATATAAAAAGACATAAAACGTCTAGTAGTGCATATAACAAAAATGGCAAAACACCATTGGCTAGTATATGCTAACCACACAGCCTTATTTAAGGCGCTGGTCTGTCTCCATCTGCATTGCCCCAACAAAGTACACATTGCGTACAACCAAATCCAATCATCACCATACTATGGTTATTTCACCGGTATGGGAATAGATTTCTCCAAGCCAAGAATTTTTCTGAACAACGTTCTGTGCCTCTCCTGACATTTGGCTCTTCTCAAGCTCCTGATATGGAATCACTCCATTTGTGCTAATACATATGACCATTCTCCATTATGCACCCCTGATGAAGGTGTAAAAAAACTAGAAACGCGTCGGGTATCAGGGCATTTACCCATTGGAGAGTATCAGTGCCATTTTTGTATTTTGTTCCCTTTTTGTGTTTTGCCATGTTTGTTTGTTGTTATATTTATATTTGGTGGTCTATTAAAGTCCCATCTAGGGGGTATTTTTTTCTTGGTCTGTCTAATTAGGGATGGGACCACCACACTTCTTTGTCTGACATGATGGAAGCCTCTCTTTCTTCACTATAGAAGCTACCAACTATTCAGGTAATTTGTAGAGTTGGCAGACTCACCCTATTTCCTGAAATTCAGTTGTTAAGTCACTAACAGTTATCAAATGCAATATTTATGTTTTTTGGAAACATTCCATGAATTAATTAAAGCTGATGGAAGAGTCAATTCATCAAAGTAAAATATCTGATTTACAGTATATGCTGCAAATTTAGTAAATACATGAGGTAAATACAGTATTAAAGACATGTTTGAGATCACGTGACACTACACTCACTAGAGCTCTTTCACACTGCCCTGCTGCAATTTGGCAACAGCACCGTTTTGTGGGTACCAATGCACCATGTGTTTTGGTGCACTGTGTTTTTCAAAAGTAGTCATACACTTCTTTTTGTCCGATCATATGTGATTTGCAGCCCATTCAAATGAATGCAGGGGAATGCACAGGAATCACACAGTGGACTGCTTCCTGTGCAATTCTGGTGTGAACCAGCCCCAAATTTCAGTGCTAAATATCACAGAACCTAAATATTTAGTATATTCATCAAAAGCTTGCTGACCAGCCGCCGCAGTTGTACTGTGGCAACATGGCTCGGCTGCGCGAATCGCCGTTATGTTACGTCGCTCCCTCTGGTGGCGACTAGGGGCGCGCGCCCGCAGCTAGCCCCCAGAGCCAATGAGAGTGCCCGGCGGTCTCGATGCAGTCCCCTCCCCCCTTCAGTTAGAACACACACTAGGGAACACAATCGCCCCCTAGTGTTAACCCCTACACTGCCAGTGACATTTTTACAGCAATCAATGCATTTTTTATAGCATTGATCGCTGTATTAATGCCAGTGGTCCCAAATGAGTGTCAAAATTGTCCAATGTGTCTGCCATAATGTCACAGTCATGATAAAAATCGCAGATCGCCGCCATTACTAGTAAAAAAATTTTTAAAAAATGGTATAAATCTATCCCCTATTTTGTAGACGCTATAACTTTTGCGCAAACCAATCAATATACGCTTATTGAGATTTTTTTTACCAAAAATATGTAGAAGAATACATATCGACCTAAACTGAGGAAAAAATTGTTTTTTTATATATTTTTGGGGTATATTTATTATAGCAAAAAGTAAAAAAAAATGCGTTTTTTTCAAAATTGTCGCTCTTTTTTTGTTTATAGCGCAAAAAATAAAAACCACAGAGGTGATCAAATACCACCAAAAGAAAGCTGTGTTTTTGGGAAAAAAAGGACGTCAATTTAGTTTGGGTGCAACATCCCACGACCGCGCAATTATCAGTTAAAGTGACGCAGTGCCAAATTGCAAAAAGTGCTTTGGTCAGGAAGGGGGTAAAATCTTCCGGGGCTGAAGTGGTTGGCTGCTTTTGTGAATTTACTACTAAATATCACATGAGCTGTTTTAGGGCAAATGTGGTATTTATCTCTTTGTGAACTGACCCCCCCACAGTCTTGTCTGAATGTTTTTATATATTAAATATATTCACTTACTGATTTTGATGATCTCTATTGTCCTCAAGCCGTGCAAAATTCACTTCCTAACTCTCTCTTTTCATTGCTTTTAATTAGCTTTAGGTTTTCCAGTAATTGCTATCTTACTCACACCTCACTTCCACAGCTTTTTTAGTTGTCAGCAAAAATATTCTCTATCACTAACTAGCAATTTTAGTAATTTGTAAACCTAGATCAAATACAGTGCCTTGCAAAAGTATTCACCCCCCTTGGCTTTTTACCTATTTTGTTACATTACAGTCTTTAGTTCAATGTTTTTTTTAATCTGAATTATATGTGATGGATCAGCACACAATAGTCTAAATTGGTGAAGTAAAATTAGAAAAATATATACATAAAACTATTTTTCAGAAAAAAAAAATGATAATTGGCATGTGCGTATGTATTCACCCCTTTTGTTATGAAGCCAGAAGTCCCATAATTAGTGAAATGATGTCCACCTGTGTGCATTCTAAGTGTCACATGATCTGTCATTACATATACACACCTTTTTGGAAGGCCCCAGAGGCTGCAACACCTATTCAAGAGGCACCACGAACCAAACACTGCCATGAAGACCAAGGAACTCTCCAAACAAATAAGGGACAATGTTGTTGAGAAGTACAAGTCAGGGTTAGGTTATAAAAAAATATCCAAATCTTTGATGATCCCTACGAGCACCATCAAATCTATTATAACCAAATGGAAAGAACATGGCACAACAGCAAACCTGCCAAGAGACGGCCGCACACCAAAACTTACGGATCGGGCAAGGAGGGCCTTAATCAGAGAGGCAGCATGGAGACCTAAGGTAACCCTGGTGGAGCTGCAGAGTTCCACAGCAGAGACTGGAATATCTGTACATAGGACGACAATAAGTCGTACGCTCCATAGTGATGGGTTTTATGACAAAGTAGCCAGAAGAAAGCCATTACTTTCAGCAAAAAACAAAATGGGACGTTTTGAGTTGCGAAAAAAGGCATGTGGGAGACTCCCAAAATGTGCTCTGGTCTGATGAGAGTAAATTGGAACTTTTTGGCCATCAAAGAAAAGGCTATGTCTGGTGCAAACCCAGCACATCACATCACCCAAAGAACACAATCCCCACCGTGAAACATGGTGGTGGCAGCATCATGCTGTGGGGATGTTTTTCAGCAGTCAGGACTGGGAAAGTGGTCAGCGTTGAGGGAAAGATGAATGGTGCTAAATACAGGGATATTCTTGAGCAAAACCTGTACCACTCTGTGTGTGATTTAAGGCTAGGATGGAGGTTCACCTTCCAGTAGGACAATGACCCCAAACACACTGCTAAAGCAACACTTGAGTGGTTTAAGGGGAAACACGTAAATGTGTTGGAATGGCCTAGTCAAAGCCCAGACCTCGATCCAATAGAAAATCTGTGGTCAGACTTAAAGATTGCTGTTCACAAGCGCAAACCATTCAACTCGAAGGAGCTAGAGCAGTTTTGCAGGGAGGAATGGGCAAAAATCCCAGTGGTAAGATGTGGCAAGCTCATAGAGACTTATCCAAAGCGACGTGGAGCTGTGATAGCCGCAAAAGGTGGCTCTACAAAGTATTGACTTTAGGGGGGTGAATAGTTATGCACATTGACTTTTATTTTGTCCTATTTGTTGTTTGCTTCACAATGAAAAAAAAACATCTTCTCTTCAAAGTTGTGGGCATGTTCTGTAAATTAAATGATGCAAATCCTCAAACAAGCCATGTTAATTCCAGGTTGTGAGGCAACAAAACACGAAAAATGCCAAGGGGGGTGAATACTTTTGCAAGGCACTGTATGTAGAAAAAAAATCTAAATGCATTTTAGGATTTTGGTGCAGGGGACTTTAGCCATGGAATAAGTCCAAGTGTTTTTTATCGCAAATACCTGGCTAACTATAGTAATAATCAAAGTAAGCTGTGAAGGCAAAGGTCTTTTTGAAAGACTGATAACAAATGAAGTATAGAAGATACTTCATTATTGTACACCGATCATTTGGAATGTAACATACATAACATGGTTTGGTGAAATACATTAATACTACTCGGCTGGTATCAACATACATACTGTGCCTTGAAAAAGTATTCATACCCCTTGAAATTTCCACATTTTGTCATGTTACAACCAAAAACATAAATGTATTTTATGTGATTGACCAACACAAAGTGGCACATAATTGTGAAGTGGAAGGAAAATGATGAATGGTTTTCATTTTTTTTTACAAATACATGTGTGAAAAGTGTGACATGCATTTGTATTCAGCCCCCCTGAGTCAATACTTTATAGAACCACCTTTTGCTGCAATTACAGCTGCAAGTCTTTTTTGGGGATGTCTCTACCAGTTTTGCACATCTAGAGAGTGACATTTTTGCCCATTCTTCTTTGCAAAATAGCTCAATCTCTGCTAGATTGGATGGAGAGCATCTGCGAACAGCAATTTTAAGTCTCAGATTCTGGATTGGATTAAGGTCTGGACTTTGACTGGGCCATTCTAACACATGAATTTGCTTCGATCTAAACCATTTTATTGTAGCTCTTGCTGTATTCGCCAGTCTTAAGTCTTTTGCAGACTCTAACAGATTTTCTTCTAATGCCGCGTACACACAACCAGTTTTGCCGTCAGAATAAACTCCGAAGGTTTCTCCGACGGAACTCCGACGGAATTCCATTCAAGCCGTCTTGCCTACACACGGTCAAACCAAGGTCCGACCACAGTCCAACCGTCCAGAACGCGGTGACGTACAGCATGTACGACGGGACTAGAAAAAGGAAGTTCAATAGCCAGTAGCCAATAGCTCCCGTCTCGTACTTGCTTCAGAGCATGCGTCGTTTTTGGTCCGTCAGAATAGCATGCAGACAAACGGATTTCCTGATAGGAATTGGTTCCGTCGGAAATATTTAGAGCATGTTCTATTCCTAGGTCCATCAGAATTTTTGAAAAAAAAAGTCAGATGAGGCACACACACGATCGGAATATACGATGAAAAGCTTCTGTCGGACTTTTTCTGTCAGACATTCCGCTCGTGTGTACGCGGCTTAAGATTGCCCTGTATTTGGCTCCATCCATCTTCCTATTAACTCTGACCAGCTTCCCTGCTGAAGAAAAGCTTTCCCACAACATGATGCTGCCACCACCATGTTTCACGGTGGGGATGGTGTGTTCAGGGTGATGCGCAGTGTTAGTTTTCCGTCACACATAGCGTTTTGCTTTTAGGCCAAAAAGTAAAATTTTGGTTTCATCTGATCAGAGCACATGTTTCCTGTGTTCCCCACATGGCTTCAAAATGCAAATGGGACTTCTTATGGCTTTCTTTCAACAATGGCTTTCTTCTTGCCACTCTTCCGTAAAGGCCAGATTTGTGGCGTGCACAACTAATAGTTGTCCTGTGAACAGATTCTCCCACTTGAGCTGTGGATCTCTGCAGCTCCTCCAGAGTTACCACGGGCCTCTTGGCTGCTTCTCTGGTTAATTGCCCGGCCTGACAGTTTAGGTGGTCTTGGTAGGTTTGCAGTTGTGCTATACTCTTTCCGTTTTCGGATGATGGATTAAACAGTCCTCTGTGAGATGTTCAAAGCTTGGGATATTTTTTTATAACCTAACCCTGCTTTGAACTTCTCCAACTTTATCCTTGACCACTCTTTATCCCTGAACACTCTGGTGTGTTCCTTGGCCTTCATGATGCTGTTTGTTCACTAAGGTTCTCTAACAAACCTCTGAGGGCTTTACAGAACAGCTGTATTTATACTGAGATTAAATTACACACAGGTGGACTCTATTTACTAATTAGGTGACTTCTGAAGGCAATTGGTTGCACTAGATGGTTGCACTAGATTTTAGTTTAGGGTATCAGAGTAAAGGGAGCTGAATATAAACACACCCCATACTTTTCAGATATTTATTTGTAAAGAATTTTGAAAATTATTTATCATTTTCCTTCCAATTCACATTTATGTGGCACTCTGTTAAAAATACATTTACGTTTTTGGTTGTAACATGACAAAATGTGAAAAATTTCAAGGGGTATGCATACTTTTTTCAAGGCACTGTACATTCAGTGACAACCTTGCTGTGATTTCTATTAGCTTTTCTAGACATTTTATTCACTGATCTGTTACTGTTTACAATTAGTCATAACCAAGAACAACAAGGCATTTTGCACATAATGTGATTTTGTGGTTTATAATATGGCTCTCGCAGGTCACTTGACATTTTTACAGATTGCATTTAGAGTGCTAGCTGAACACTTTACAGCAAATCTGATTATTTGGCATTTAATTCATGCATTTTATTATCTAATCAAGTGTAGCTACTAGTATGCTAACAAGCTGTCCAACATTTCCCAACTGCAGTTGCAGTTGTTGTTTAAATTGATCTAAATTGTATTTGCAACATATTTCTGTTGTTGTTGTGATTCCTTTGAGTTGTTTCAATCTTTTATGTAATTTGTACTTGTGGATAACCACAACTATCCTTCATCCTTACTAATGTAATTACAGTTGAAAAACAGTGTGCAGCTGTTAGCACATGTGTATTATAAACGATTCCTTAATGCTTTTGACTTTGACTGTTAATAATGGACTTGCCAATAAACTGGCACACAATGCTCAAGCATGGTGCCTCCAGGCTATGGTTTATTCTGCTTTTTGCCTGCCCTGGGTCATACTTCCCCCCTCATCAACATGCAAATTTTAAATGAGACCTTTCTGTTTTCTTTGCATACTTTATTTTAGATTCAGCGATGTCGTCTGGGAGTTTCTGTGTAATGCAGGAAGATCATGGCTGATGGGAAGGACCGGTAGGGTGCTTTACATAGCTCCCCAAAACATCCCATCACCTTTTCTTAATACTCCTCTCAAAATCTCCCAGCCCTGAATGCAAGCACTGGGCTGGCTCTTGAGAGGGGATATGCAAACTTCCCATCTTAAATGCGCACTCTTACAATGACCCAAGCTCAGAGGGGGGGTTGGTCTTCCCCACCATGCTTTATACTGTATGGTGACTCCCATGACTAGAGTGGTCGACTGATGCAGACACTCCTCTCACAAAATATGGGTTTCCCTGGAGCAGGAATCTATACCGATCCACTTAGCCGGTGTTTGGTGACAGGAGTTTATTTATTGCTGGACACCATCTCAAAAGGTTAGTTACATGGCTTTGCCTGGCCCATATATTTGACTCACAGACCTCAGAAGCATGCAGAACATGGAGGTTGAAGAAATGTACTGAGGCTTTTGCTTCAGCATTTTATGGATTATGGACATGAAACAAATTTTCATTTTCAGAAGAAGTTTGTAATGGCAACCTACGTTATGACAGGTTTCCTTTAATGGTCAATAATGCTTCTGTTACGGAGCCAGAAAATAGTGTTTGCACTGCTTTGGTTTGAGACAAAGTTATGTCTTTTAAAATGTTTCCAAATTGTGCAGGCATCTGCAGGTTGAATGAATACATGATATCTGCCATTATCAGGACATTAAAAGGTGCTGTGTCAATTGGTATTTTATGTTTTATGGGATTTTTTGAGAAGGCTGTGCTAGAACAGCGTGTTCAAAGCTCCACGTAAGACCTGCGCAGTCTTTTTTCCATGTACTTAGCTTTGCAAATGAATGTTTGATTTTGAGTTACTTGAAGATACCATGATACTGCACGAGTTAAAAATTAAAACGTTATTTTCCAAATGAATCTCTTGCACCTATGAACATGGCATGATCCCTGCACCCAAGAGGATTTAACTTGATTGCACCTCCTTGAATCTCCTGTTTGGATGGGTCTACCGCAACATCACTGATAAATTAACACATTATGCACTCTCAGTCCTTGAGTCTAGTCTTTAAATCAATCTCCAGATAAGACTTGTTTTACACTGTTTTGAATAGACCATAGTTACATAATTAGTCAGGTTGAAAAAGGACACAAGTTCATCCAGTTCAACCAAAAACATAAAAATACAATCCCATATACACAAACCTACACCCACAGTTGATCCAGAGGAAGACAAAAAACCCCAGCAAAGCATTCTCCAATTTGCTACAACAGGGGAAAAAATTCCTTCCTGATCCCCCGAGAGGCAATCGGATTTTCCCTGGATCAACGTTTACCTATAAATGTTAGTACCCAGTTATATTGTGTACATTTAGGAAAGAATCCAGGCCTTATTTAAAGCAATCGACTGAGCTTGCCAGAACCACCTCTGGAGGAAGTCTATTTCACATTTTCACAGCTCTTACTGTGAAGAAACTTTTCCGTATTTGGAGATGAAATCTTTATTCCTCTAGACATAAAGAGTGCCCCCTTCACCTCTGTGATGACCTTAAAGTGAATAACTCCACACCAAGTTCACGATATGGACCACTTATGTATTTGTAAATGTTGATCATATCCCTCTTCTAATCTCCTCTTCTCAAGAGGGAATAAATTCAGTTCTAGGGATGAGCTTCGAGTTCGAGTTGAACTCATGTTCGACTCAAACATCGGCTGTTTGCAAGTTCACTGAACAACGAACAATTTGGGGTGTTCGCGGCAAATTAGAATGCTGGGGAACACCCTTTAGAAGTCTATGGGAGAAATCAAAAGTGCTAATTTTAAAGGCTTATAATTATGGTATTGTCATAAAAAGTGTTTGGGGACCTGGGTCCTGCCCCAGGGGACATGGATCAATGCAAAAAAAAGTTTTAAAAACGGCCCTTTTTTTCGGGAGCAGTGATTTTAATAATGCTTAAAGTGAAACAATAAAAGTGTAATATCCCTTTAAATTTCGTACCTGGGGGGGTGTCTATAGTATACCTGTAAAGGGGCACCTTTTTTCCGTGTTTAGAACAGTCTGACAGCAAAATGACATTTCAAAGGAAAAAAAGTCATTTAAACTACTCGCAGCTATTAATGAATTGCCGGTCCGACAATACACATAAAAGTTCATTGATAAAAACGGCATGGGAATTCCCCACAGGGGAACCCCGAACCAAGATTTAAAAAAAAATGACGTGGGGGTCCACCTAAATTCCATACCAGGCCCTTCAGGTCTGGTATGGATATTAAGGGGAACCCCGGCCAAAATAAAAAAAAAAATGGCGTGAGGTCCCCCTCAAAATTTATATCAGACCCTTTAGGTCTGGTATGGATTTCAAGGGGAACCCCGCGCCAAAATTAAAAAAAAAAATGGCGTGGGGTCCCCCCAAAAATCCATACCGGACCCTTATCCAAGCATGCAACCTGGCAGGCTGCAGGAAAAGAGGGGGGTGCTCTCTCGCCCCCTGAACCGTACCAGGCCGCATGTCCTCAACATTGGGAGGGTGCTTTGGGGTAGCTCTCCAAAACACCTTGTCCCCATGTTGATGAGGACAAGGGCCTCATCCCCACAACCCTGGCCCGTGGTTGTGGGGGTCTGCGGGTGGGGGACTTATCAGAATCTGGAAGCCCCCTTTAACAAGGGGACCCCCAGATCCCGGCCCTCCCCCTGTGTGAAATGGTAAGGGGGTACAAAAGTACCCCTACCATTTCACAAAAAAACTGTCAAAAATGTTAAAAATGACAAGAGACAGTTTTTGACAATTCCTTTATTTAAATGTTTCTTCTTTCTTCTATCTCCTTTCTTCTTTCTTCTATCTTCCTTCAGTTTCTTCCTCCATCTTCTTCTTCTTCTGGTTCTTCTGGTTCTTCCTCCGGTGTTCTCGTCCGGCATCTTCCTCCGCAGCGTCGGCATCTTCTTCCCTTCTTCTCATCGGGCCGCTCCGCATCCATGATGGCATGGAGGGAGGCTCCCGCTGTGTGACGCTTCTCTCTTCATCTTCTTCTCTTCATCTTGTCTTCATCTTCTTTTCAGGCCGCTCCGCATCCATGATGGCTGGATGTGACGCTTCTCCTCTTCTGACGGTTCTTAAATAACGGGGGGGCAGGGCCACCCGGTGACCCCGCCCCCCTCTGAGGCACGGGGACTTGACGGGACTTCCCTGTGGCATTCCCCGTGACGCCACAGGGAAGTCCTGTCAAAAAGATGTCCTTTTTTCCCCCACAAATAGAGCTTTCTTTTGGTGGTATTTTTTGCGTTATAAACAAAAAAAGAGCGACAATTTTGAAAAAAAATAAATATTTTTTACTTTTTGCTATAATAAATATCCCCAAAAAATATATAAAAAAACATTTTTTTTCCTCAGTTTAGGCCGATATGTATTCTTCTACATATTTTCGGTAAAAAAAATCGTTTATTGATTGGTTTGCGCAAAAGTTATAGCATCTATAAAATAGGGGATAGATTTATACCATTTTTTTTTATTACTAGTACTAGTCTGACTTTATATGTGTGTATATGTATGTATATATATATATATATATATATATTATATATATATATATATATATATATGTATGTATATATATATATATATATATATATATATATATATATATATATATATATATATATATAGATATATATCAAATACACTGCCACTAACTAACTAATCGGCCTGCCTAATCTAGCTCAATCTCTCTATCTCTGTCCACTATAACACACTATACCGGTGCTGTGTAAGCAGCCTTTTATAGTGTGGGCGTGGACTTAGTCCCCCTGAGCCATGATTGGCCAAAGGCACCCTGCCTTTGGCCAATTATGGCTTTCGTGAGGAGCATGTTGTGATTGGCCAAAGCATGCAGGTCAGGTGTATGCTATGGCCAATCACCATACAGCAATGCACTGCGGTATTGCAGTGCATTATGGGGCGCTCGAATTTGCCGCGAACGACCCATAAAATTCCCTCTTCAGCGAACGGGCGAACACCCGATGTTCGAGTTGAATTTACATTCAACTCGAAGCTCATCCATACTAGTAACTATGAAAATATAGAGAGAATGGTGTAGCGCTACTAAAATTCATAAACAAAGACCAATATGAACTAATTGTATATTGATTATATGTGTTCACCTAGCATGAACAGGTGAGTATAGTTCACTTAGAATAGTCCATTGCTGAACGGAAAGGATGTGTCTTGAGGTATCACAATTGTGAAGAAACCGCCACCATCACCCAAGCACACTGCCTCTTACCCTCAGGTAGATAGTAACAAGCATGGATATTATTCAATAACAGCTCCTCAGCGGCATGGGGATATACTCTGCAGCTCCTCTGCAACATTCAATACCCAATTGAAAAGAGAAAAGAACCCCTCGTAGTGCAGACATCCAGATAGTAATTTATTATAATAAAAGCCACTCACATTTCAGAGAGATAAACAGGCAGTAAAGGAAATGTCCGGCGTTTCCAACCCACAAAATGGCTGCTGCATCCCAGCACACGAGTCACGTCACACATCACCGACTCCTCCCTACGTCGTCAGTGATGATGTCAGAAAATACAACAAATCAGTATACCCTGACAGCAGTCAGTCTCTAATATATAATTATTGTGTACAAAATATTGTAGTAATATCTGTGGCCTTATTTGTTTTTACAGATTGTAGCGTTAAGGGAACAGAATGCACATATCCAGAGGAAGATCGTGACTGGTGAAGGAGATCAGGAGCCTATGGAAGCCGTAGAACAAGGGCAGAAGGTTCATGACAAGGTAATGACCATCAGACTTTAGTACCCTGAGGTGTAGATATAGTAATCTAGCAGGTGTTCCCTGAGACAGGGAAGTTATTTCAAGGGGTCCTCTGTGTTGCAAAGGTTGGGAAAGACTGTTCTAGAACAATAGCTTCACAGTTGCATGCTAGTAGGCAGTTAGGGTGTTTGGTGCTGCTCACTGATATACTTGGGAGGCATTTCCTACAATTTCTCTTATGAGAGGGACAGCAACATAGGTCATAACACGTCTTGTAGATAGACCAGATAGAGTGTTTTTACTCAGTAACACTAATGCCCTGTACACACGATAGGATTTTCCGATGGAAAATGTGTGATAGGACCTTGTTGTCGGGAAATTCCGACCGTGTGTGGGCTCCATCACACATTTTCCATAGGAATTTCCGACACACAAAGTTTGAGAGCTTGCTAGAAAATTTTCTGACAACAAAATCCATTGTCGGAAATTTCGATCGTGTGTACACAAATCCGACGCACAAAGTGCCACGCATGCTCAGAATAAATTAAGAGACGAAAGCTATTGGCTACTGCCCCGTTTATAGTCCCGATGTACGTGTTTTACGTCACTGCGTTCAGAACGATCGGATTTTCGGACAACTTTGTGTGACCGTGTGTATGCAAGACAAGTTTGATCCAACATCCGTTGGAAAAAATTGATGGATTTTGTTGTCAGAATGTCTGATCAATGTCCGACCGTGTGTACGGGGCATTACAGAAAAGGAATCTAAAGATGTGTGTTTTCTCTCTGGTGCCCTGACAGCTAGCATTGGAATTTTGCTCCTGCCACTAACCAAAGTTGGAACAACTGTAGAACATATAAAACTTTCCCGTAGGCAGTATAAATACTTTTCTTTTTTGTGCCATGTTTTTGTCGTCCTATGCTGAGAGGCAAACCAAGCATATTTTATCATAAAACTACTAGCTTGAGAGCTTTTCATGGCTCTCAGAATGTGGCAGGCAATGATTACCCTAAAGTGTTATTACTTTGAAATGGTCGTTTTTTCAGCAGTTTCCCTTTAGATGTTTACATTTGCAGTTGCTTACAGGAAAGAACTCTGATGTAAGGCGTTAGCAGCTCTGCCTTTTTGTGTAATTAGTTTGTTTACGATATATTCTTTTATTTCTATAAGAAACAAGTGTGCAGTTTGCTGCTGGGAGCTCCTGTATACAGTTGCATTAGAACATTTAAGGTACAATGATTTTGAAATATTTGCTATCTGAGCTAAAGCAACATTCCTATATAACAGGAATTGTTTGCTATAATGTGGAATTATGTTTCATTTCCCACTTTAGTAACATGAATAGAGTGAAAGAGTTGCGACTTTACACGTTTGAATATGGGTTTTCTATTCATTTTCACACAACACTAAAACTTGACTTCAGTATGTGTATGTCTCCTCAAAACTCTACCTGGCAATAAGTGTTGGGTGAACAGTTTAGCCTGAGCATGAGTTCAGGCCGAACATTTGCTGTTCGGACTGTTCGGCGAACACCCGAATTTGCTGGGTGTTCGGCGTGTGTCCGCTGCACAGTGCATTCTGGACTGGTTGTTAGGGAGCTGGGCCAGGAAGCCGGCCATGCCGTCCTTAACAACCGATGAGTCGGCAATTAAAAAAACATTTGCCGGTAAAAAAATAGTAAAAAAAAAAAAAATGGAGTGGGGTACCCCCCTAGTCCAGACCCACAGTTGCAATTGCTGACACCTGGCTATTGAAAAAAAAAAAAAAAGAAAAAAGTTGCCAAAAATTTCAAGCGAAAACGGCATGGGGTCCCCCCCAAAATCGATACCAGACTTTTAACCGAGCATGCAGCCTGGAAGGTCAGGAAAGGGTGGGCGAGTGAGCGCCCCCCCGAACCATACCAGGCCACATGCCCTCAACATGGAGGGGGAAGGGGCTCGAAGGGTCTGGTATGGACTGGGGGGCACGCTGTTTTTTTCTTTATTTCTTTTTTCAATAAGCCGGGTGGCGGCAATTGCAACCGCGAGTCATTTTATATGGGATTTGAATCGTTCTATTTCTTTAGAAATGTAATTTTTGCTGCAACATGTTCTATGCATGCTACAGATGCAACACTGTACAGGCAGACTAAGGGGGCCCCCCAGGCACTATGTTTAAAGGAATTTTTCATTTTTATTGTTGCACTGCCCCTGAAAAAACTATTGTTTCTTAAAAAATGTTTTGCATTAATACATGTCCCCAGGGCAGTACCCGAACCCCTATAACCCTTTTATGGCCAAATACGTGCCTATAAGCCTTCAAAATGGGCACTTTTGATTTTTCCTCTTCGGCTTCCATAGACTTCAATGGGGTTCACCGTTCAGATCAGAACTTTTCCCCCATTCGGGAGTTCTTCTGTGAACCGAACAGGGGTGTGTTCAGCCCATCTCTATTGGCAATTAAAGGCCATATTTACAGCTGGGAGTGGATACAGCTTATGTTACATTGTGTTGGGGTGTGGAGTCTGTGGTATCCCATAAAGTGCTCTCTGCCTAACACTGTCAAGAGCAATCCATGTATGAGAGGCCAGTTGCCGGACTTTGTCTGGCCACTTGACCAGCTTTTTTCTTCTAACCCCCTTTTATCTATTTTTTCTTTTATTGACATGCATTAAGTTTTGTTTGGTTTGGAGCCTCAAAACAAGCAAAGCACTATACATAGAGTATGTGTGAAGTTACTCCACTGTGTTTCGTAAAGCAGCAGTATGACTGTGGTCAGACCATACTGCTGCTTTATAACTGGGCTTCTTTGCGTAATAAAGTAAACCTGTAAGGATAGAACTATGCAAACTGCCATGTTCAGTGGTTGTTATCCTGATTCTGCCTACTCTACCTAGGAAGTCACTCATTTAAAACTGGTATGCAGCTAGTGAAGTAAATGTAGAATAAATGTCTGAACTCTATGATCAGGATGACAGTCCCGGGTCCTGCACTTTTTGATGAAGTTGGTAATGTCAACTTCCAAAATTCTTTACCTTGAAATATTTGTAATAACTGATCATGCAACACAGAACTGTAGTGACCAACAAAAGTAACTGACTAATGTGATAACGCAACCATTTTTTTTTTTTTTAGCTTTTGATGTGATGAGTAGGGAAGCCAGGGGGTTATGGCAGGTCCACCGAATTTAGTTTCAAATCACCTGCAAATTTATGTGCAATATTGCAGGGATGAACTTTTTTTTAAACTATAATGCCCTGCAGGTGAATATTATAAGCCATATATGCCTCACCTTGGAGAGATTTTTTTTTCACTTCCTGTTGTGTCTCTCGGACAGTAAATGAAGAGGTTTCTCTCCAATAAGACAGAGATAGCAAATTATGTAAAAGGGTTTAATTATTCTCTACTATATCCAAAACTATATCTACTATATCCAAAATTAAAAAAAATAAGTTTTGCTTTTAGATATGCTTTAAAATGTTTTGTCACATCATCAACAGCCTAAATCAGAGATGTTGGTACTATAGTTACAGCTGCTTGATCGCATTTCTATATTTTTAGTTTAATTTTGCATATTCAGCTTTTCCAGTGTCTTGTTACTTGGGCTTAAATAAATCTTTTTACATGCTGTGACACTCATAGGGGTTGAATTAGTAAAATTGGAGAGTGGAAAATCTGGTGCAGCTGTACATGGTAGCCAATCAGCTTCCAACTTCAGCTTCCGTAATTAAGCTTTGACAAAAAGCCTGGAAGCTGATTGGTTTCTTTGCATAGCAGCAGCAGCAGATTTTGCATTCTTCAGTTTTAATAGTTCAACCCCATTGCTTCTTGCTATTTGAACATTAAGGTAAAGCTTACAATGCAAGAATACATTTAAATCTAAATATTAACTTATAAGCATTGTGAACAATACCAAAATCTACAGATTTCTCCATGCTAAAATTCGCCAAACTAATTTTCTAACTCGCCCATTATGCCCTTTGGGTTATACTGCAGCTTAGATGAAGATTGGACACTGGCAAACACAAAACTGTAAACCAGCCCAGGATATTACCAGCTAGTGACCTAGCAGGATGAAGTCTTCTTTTTTGCTTTGCTTTGTGGAAGGTTATTTTTGCTATTACTTTTTTTTTTCTACTTTTTAAATTTTTTCTTCTTTAGTCAAGGCTGTTCTGTAGAAATCATCTTTTCGATTGCAGCTATCCAATGTGACAATCATCAGCCTGGCTTATGGTTGCTACATCTGTGCACCACTGGACTGGATGTTGTAGGGACAGCATGGAAGTGACCTTCAAGCACTGGATTCCATGTAGGGTGTGTAATGGCAATGTTTACCTACCTCACTTATACGCTTAACGATATATACCATAAGTGATTACAACCTTGTCTATATAAGAATCAACCAATGCGGTTGCAGCTATAACCCATGAAATCAATAACGAAATGATAATGTTGCTAAAATACAAAGATCTGATTCATTTATACAGAAAAGGAACATTAGAATAATCAGATATTGTCAAATATAACGTAGATGATACAAATACAGAGAAGCCGCAATGTTACAAATACAATTTTGCCAATGGACAAAGATAATTTAAGTTACACACAAAGAAAGTAAAGGGACTACAGTAATGGAAATACAATACACAGAGACCTTATGTTACAATGCTTGCGGGGGGGGGGGGCACACAGAGAGGAAGAGACCATGTGTGGCTCTCTGTAATGCTTTTATACCGCCCCCGCCCCTACTCCCACTTTCACCCATCCAGGTTACACCCCCCTCCCCGGAACCTCGTCATTGGTCCAGAGTTGCATCAAAGTCTGATTGCCTGTAATTTAAAGTCCCTTTGGCTACCATGTTCAAGAAACTTCCGGTGCCCCTCTGTCTACCATATGTTTTATGGTTGTAAGTTAAGCAACCCTCTTTGATCCTAGCATAACCAATTTCGACATTAGCATGTCAAAGACCCATGACCAGGTGGGGACACTAAAAGAAAACACGGAAAAATTCTCAAAAAGTATTCTTCAAAGAGGATAAACAGGATAAAACTAAATTTCTTTATTGAATATCCACAATTATTATAAATCTAGAAAATATTACTATCTACACCCACCTCCATTACATAAAATTTAAATTAAGACAGAGGTCTTAATGAGACACAGGTGGCCACCACAACCAATCATACACAACTCTCATTCATCCCATACATTGGAATCTACTCAAAAAAATTTCAAAGTTCGTACTTAATTTGATCAGAAAAGGTACTGGTTCAAAAAAAGGGGGGATATATACATATATGAGATGAAAAAATATATATGTATATAGTTCATTTATATTGAGAGTTCATTTGCTCCATATAGATAAAGTGCATGTGCCTTGTATAGTATTAATCATTATCCACTTAAAAGTTTAACCACTTGCCGCCCGCCCTATTAACAAATGACGGCGGCAAAGTGGTTTGATATTCCTGATCAGACGTCATATGACGTGATCAGGAATATCGAGCCGCTGCACGCCCCTGGGGGCGCGCATCGCGGCGATCGTTGTTGCGGGGTGTCAGACTGACACCCTGCAACACCGATCTAGGTAAAGATTCTCCGACGGAGACTCTTTACCACGTGATCAGCCGTGTCCAATCACGGCTGATCACGATGTAAATAGAAAGAACCGGTGATCGGCTTTTCCTCACTCGCGTCTGACAGACGCGAGTAGAGGAGAGCCAATCGGCTGCTCTCCTGACAGGGGGGTCTGTGCTGATTGTTTATCAGCACAGCCCCCCCTCAGATCCTACCCAGGACCACCAGGGAAGCCGCCCAGGACCACCAGGATGGCCACCACACTGGACCACCAGGTATGCCCCTAGACCCCCAGGGAAATGCCACTCTGTGCCCAGGCAGCTGCCAATCTGTGCCCAGGCAGCTGCCAATCAGTGCCCACTTCAATGCCTACCACTGCCAGTGCCACCAGGGATGCCCATCAGTGCCTCATATCAGTGCTGCGTATCAGTGCCCATCAGTGCCACGTATCAGTGCCCAGCAGTGCCACCTATCAGTGCCCAGCAGTGCCGCCTATCAGTGCCCAGCAGTGCCCATCAGTGCCGCCTATCAGTGCCGCCTATCAGTGCCGCCTATCAGTGCCACCCTATCAGTGCCCAGCAGTGCCCAGCAGTGCCGCCTTTCATTGCCCATCAGTGCCAACCAGTGCCACCCAGTGCCACCCATCAGTGCCCATCAGTGCCGCCTATCAATGCCCATCAGTGCTGCATATGAGTGCCACCCATCAGTGCCGCCAACCAGTGCCCATCAGTGCTGCATATCAGTGCCCATCGTCAGTGCCCGTCAGTGCCGCTCATTGGTGCCACCTTATCGGTGCCGCTGTATCAGTGCCTGTCAGTGCTGCCTTATCAGTGCCCATCAGTGAAAGAGAAAACTTACTTATTTACAATTTTTTTTAACAGAAACAAAAGCAAAACTTTTTTTTTTTTCAAAATTTTCGGTCGTTTTTTATTTGTTTAGCAAAAAATAAAAACCGCAGAGGTGATCAAATACCACCAAAAGAAAGGTCTATTTGTGGGAACAAAATGATAAAAATTTAGTTTGGGTACAGTGATGGATGACCGCGCAATTGTCATTCAAAGTGCAACAGCACTGGTCTGGGCAGGAAGGTGTCTAAGTGCCCTGTATTGAAGTGGTTAAGACAACAAGATGATAGAACTCATTTCTTAGAGGCTCTGCATGAGTATGTTAAATGACTATAAAGAGGATGAATCTTGAATCGCAGACTTATAGATGTAAAGGTGACAGTGGTTAAGGAAACAAATGGTTTCAATCCTGAATAGACATCCCCATTGTTTGTAAGGGCAGATACAGCTCACCGTTTGATGTCTCATTCCATGTTGTTACTCCTTTTTATTTCAAGTCCATCTGTATGGCCCACTTGCCACAGTAGTAAAGCATAGAACCGAGTCATAGATATGAATTCAGCCAAGTCCTTGCTTCGCAGACCATATGTTGTATTCTTCTTCTGGCTTCCCAACAGGTACTCGGGGCACAAACTCACGGATACTGGGATAAATGGAGTTAGTCCGTTGTGTGGGTGGAAACACCCGTGCTCACACCACAAAAGGCGTGATGATTTCTTGTTTACATGTTTCGCTTGTAACCAAGCTTCCTCATGCTCTGAGGAAGCTTGACATATCTCGTCCTGTAACTTGGGAATATGGTGTAATGATTGTAATGATTGGATCGGACTATGAGCACTTTTCAGCATGGTGAAGGAAAGTTCAGGAGAGTCTTATTCGTTGCACATTTGTCTCAAGAAATTACTTGGTTGTCGTTGCTTCTTCAGGAGGGGGACGATGGGGCCTCCGGACAGTCATGCATGAATACAAAAAAATAACAATGTCAGTGTACAATTATTGGAGGAATGCCAGACAAGATTGGTTGGCCATTAAGGCTAAATACTTATAAGGGGTGTAATGTGGACGGGTAAAGTGGGATCCCCACAGGGTACAGAGTCGGAGCAACAGCCAGTATCATCCATGGCTCTTGATGGTAGGGATAGTCAACACTGCCTGCTATTGCCGGGTCCCTGGCTTCACCACACCTGCTCATGGGGCTCAGGTTAAAGCAGTAGGCAGACTGGGGGAGGTAGAATTACATTAAGACATAAGACCTGGATGTCCAGTGATACTTTGGTTTCAATGGGTGTAAATATGGTACTGGTGGGCAGGAATGCCCACGCCTACTAATTTGCAAAAAAAAAAAAATTATATGACTGATGTCTTAGTTACATTATCTTCAGGAAATATACAATAGAAACCAAAAGAAAAACTTAGAAAGCATAACATTAAAGAAGGAAAAGAAACAGAAGAGAGGAGAGTAATTAAAATAAACAAGAAGAATAGTAAAAATGATCATGAAAAAAGAAAAAAAACAAAAAACTACAGATTCAATGCTGCTCCAACCAAGATTTTTAGTTTACATTCCACTTTAGACTGTTAAAGAGCCCTGAAAACTATTTCTAGAAAATATATATAGCCCTTTAACAAAAAGGGCAACTCATCTCCCATACTAGTAATTAGCAGTATATTTGCAGGTCAGGTACACAGATATTAACAGAGAGAGAGAGAAAAAAATTATTAAAACTAGAATGTAGGTAAATCTGACTGCAGTTTATTATTCCAAATTTAAGAGGCTTATCCCTAAAACAACAAACAACAAGAAATATATAGTTCTAGGGTCCTCTCTTAAATGCGCAAATTCTTCTACATTGGTCTCCTTATAGATACCCACATCAGGACAGCAACAGGGTGGAGTTTACTAAATCTGTGTCCGTAAGACTGTACCTGAATAAACTTTTCCCATTAAGAAACCTTAGTTTGAGATATTTGGATCTTGAGATATCACCCAAAGTCTCCACTCTGCTCCTCCTAAGACATCCCAATTTCAAGCTCCCTTTTTACCTCCTCCCATGCTCAACATCAGGATCGATCCAGAACCTCTGGAACTCCCCATCCCAATATGTCCAGCCAAGCCCTCCCCTTTTCTCACCTAGGTGATCCCTGAAAACTCATTTATTCAGGGAAGCCTACCCCGCCTCCACCTAAAATGTTACCTCAGCCAGCTCCATCAGATAATTCCCTGCAGCTATTACTTTTTGCATCACCCCTCCCCTTAGAATATAAACCCCTAGAGTAGGACCTTTCTATTCACGCCCTGCACAAACTGTTGGCACTATTTAAGTCCTGTTGCCCAAAGTCTAACTACCCAAATTTTAACTCCTCCCGAATCCCAAGGGAAGTTTCAGTAGGTGTAAGGGGGGTGTCAGGTTTGCTATAAAAACTGTTAAAAGTTAATTTCCCTCTATTGTCAGGATGTGGTTTGGGCTGTGAGAGTATCTCTCAGCCACTGCTTTCTTTAGGAAGATTGGTTCCCTTTTGTATTTTCGTTGGACCTCATCAGGGTTCTCATTCCACCATCTCTAGCTTGTTGAGGCAGACCATTATCCAAGTGTATAATCTGTCCTGTCAAGGCACACTCTACTAGATATGTGAGTTCTTCTTGGGCTTTTTGGTATCAAGCAATTGTTTGCCATTTGCAAGGCTGCCACCTGGTCTACATTCACACATTCCCCTAGTTCGAGTTCTTAGTTTGGATGAAATAGTCTTCTGATGCCTCTTTACATTGCAAGCAGTTCCCAGTTCATGTTTTTTACTTGGCCCTGTTAGCATTTGTTTGCTGAATTATTCACCCCTTGGACTGCTTTTTTTTGGACTCCTTTTGGATATCGATAATGGACAAGAAATAAAATAGTTTTTTTGCACTCTGTGTAAAATTATTTTCTTGGAGTCTATTGAGGGATACAGGTTCCACCCCTCTGATTATGCTTTCAAAAGTGCTTTGTCTCAAAACCTGAGGCATGCTAACGGAAGGTAGGGGGTATCCTGGGCTGGACTATAGTTTTTTTTTTGTCCAATCCCCCTGTGGGCAGGAGTATTACCTTAAAGGTAAAGATTCCCCGTGTCCCTCAGAAGAATCCATGAAAAGGATTTTACAGTGAGTATAAAAATCCTATTTTTGTAAAAATTGTATTAGAGCTGAAGAACCAAGAAATGAACTGCTAATTGAAAGAAAATTATTCAGTGGAAAGCCAGTCTTATTAATACTTCTCCATTTGCTCCTCATAATAATGTTCCCTTTATACTTTTTGATATATTAATATCCATGTAGGATCGTTCACAGACTTAAATGTATACTTCACACGAGTTACCCAGTTCTTTTATAATATAATGCTAAAAATCTACTATGAATAAGGTACATATTGCAATGTACAGTGTATAGTATCCATTTTATTCTGACTATATCCAGAACAGTCCTTTAAATCCAACAACTATGTAGCACAAAGGCCTGAACAACTGAATGCAGTTTAAATAGATACAGACAGTATGGTACATAGTTTTAGCAAATATAAGATTGAACATATATTTGGCAGTGAAATCTAAAAGCAGCGTTGTCACCTTATGGATAGGGTAATCTTAGATGGGCATTTCGTTTTAAATGGACTTTACGCAAGCGTTACATGGTTTGCCCCAATCCTTGTAACTGTTACCTGTGCTGGAAAGTTTGGCCTGAAATATTACGGTAAATTAAATTAAATAAAAAGCATAAATGCTATTTTACAGGCATTAACACTATGCAGTTAGAAGAATACAAAATGTGTCCCTGTGATGAGTCTTTAAGTATTGATTTTCTGTATTAACTTTATGAAATCTGCTAATAGTAAAGGCAAAGAGCTTTGTTTTTGTCAAAATTGGCGAAAATAACTGCCTCCTTTTTTGAAAACTCCACAAAGGGGAAAAATTACATTTTAAATTACTTTTATCGGAGCACATAGCTGCATTAAATATCACCCTGCTTTGACTTAATATCAACCTTTTGCAATTTACTGTACAGCCAAGCTCAGACTGAGAAAGGAGGCACGTGTCAGATATGCTTATGCACTAACATAGAACATCCTTATAGAATTAAAGATTAGAGTAGCTGATAAATAGTAATAGAGAGAGCTTATCAAGTATGTTGCCTTTGTCCTTTACTGGCTTGTGGGCGGAGCTTAGGGCACCCTGTGGGGACACTAAGAAACTGCACTTGCTAATGTCTAAACACTAGGCAGCATTAAAGCATAAATCTAGACTTAGAAGTAGGCAGTGACTTAGTTAAGGCAGGCCATAGATGATGTGATTTTCTTTCCTGCAACCATGGGTTGCAGGAAAAAAAGAAGCTCAATTCCCAAAATCAGTGTTGATGAGGGAATTCCACCCACAATGCTATTGTGTTCTCCCTGCAGGAGGATGTGAGAGTCATCCCTGCCGGGAAAACACAGTGATTGTTGGTAGCGGCTTTAGCCACTGGCAATAATCGCATGTAAAAATCCAACATCCCTGCTGAACCGGATGAGGTTCGGACCATCTATGGCCGGCTTAACTGTTCTGTAATCTGTGCCCAAATGCACTCACTGTTAACCCTAAGCACTCTAGAGACACTGTTAATAGTTAGCGAACACTGCTCCCCAGCTGTGCAGCATTTAGGGACCAGTACCGCAGAGCCTGTACCGGTCTCCACAAACACAGCAATCCCTGTCACCTCACTCCCATGTCTGACTGTTGCTATTGAATACAGTACTTGACTATAACTAGATGCTTGTTCTTTCTCCCAGGGGTCCCTCTACATCTCTCTCTCCCGTTTCCTGGCTAGGTCCCTAGGTATGCTGAGCCGCGGATTAAGTCCTAGACTGTGAGGAGCCAACCTCTATTGAAGGAGACAAGCATAACACCCCTTCACTTTCAGAGTAACCATCACCTTGCCAGTCATCCTTTCCCTGGCTGGTTAATTGCAATAAGCAAATGACACAAACACAGGTGTCCCTAGTAATGTTATTATAGCCTATACTAGAGAGCATCCTGCATGCTGAACCCTATACACTGTGACTTTCTAACTCAGTCCCCTTGTTGTGTGCGTAAGCCCTGTTCATTTGATTCGCTGTGCATGTACCCATTTAGGAGACTTCAGACCAGGCAAAGCAAGTAAACAAACGGCACCCTTTACTGAGGTAGTTGCAGATAACAGTACAGTTCTCAAGACAGTATCCATACATCCCTGTACAGCAGTGGCCTCCAAATTGCGTCCCCGGGGCAAAATGAGGCCCTTTGCATACCTTTATCCAGCCCTTGGGGCACTATTCCTCCCACTGACACCAACAATGAGGCATTCATTTCTGAACTGACACCAACAGTGGGGCAGTATTCCTCCCACTGACACCAACAATGGGGCACTATTCCTCACAATGACACCAGCAATGGGGCACTATTCCTCACAATGACACAAACAATGGCACACTATCTCTCCAATTCAAACTGACAATGGTCATTAATATTTACCCTAATACCAATGATTGGGGAATTTTATACTCCCACTGATGCCAAGGCATTTTTGTCTCCCACTGGCCATGGTCTCGCCCCCATAAAGTCTGAAGCACATAAACTAACTCTTTGTTTGCAAAGTTTGGGGTCCCCTGCTGTACAGAGTTCTTCTAAGTGCCCCATAAAGTGTGCATAACTTTGGCAGAAGGCAAAGTCCAATTCAGCAATAAATCCACAAGAGGTAGTGCAAGTCTTTAGGTCCATAACTAACAGTAATCGACAAAGGCAATAGATCCAGGATTGTCAGCTATAAGTCCATAAAAGTCTTTAGGTTTAAAGCCCCATAAAGGCGCAGACTGTTCCAGGCAGAACTCCCAGGGATGCCACAACCCTCAGGCTGAGTCTTACTCCCCCAGGAACAAGAGACCTCAGCTCTGGGCACTGCCCCATTTATACCTCCCACAGCCCCCTGCTGGTCTCCTGCCATATTGACCAGGAAATGGCTGGGGGGATATTAACATGCTGGCTGAGTTAATATTCTCCCACCCACTATTTCCCAGGTTCCCAGGGGGAAGTAATTGAGTCCATACCTACAGAGCCCAGAGCGGACCTAACTAATCAAACAATGCTTTCCCCGATTACAGGGAAGCCAAAAACTAAATTTAGCAAACAGTAGTTCTGTGGGCGGCTATAAAGAACAATGTAGTATCACATTTTCAGATGTGGCAAGAGGAGATGGTAAGGTCCATCCTTATCCTGGGAACAAAAGAATCCGATACATGGCTTCTGTGTCAATACCAAGAATACCCTTACTGTGCATCTTATCACTAATGGAATGAGGCAGCTTCAAATTGATTGAGCAATCAGGGGATGTCTGAGCCTAGAAAATATCTATAAAGGGGAAACATACTTTATTTGTGTCTCATTTTAAGCTGTAGCATTTATAGATTAGTATTTGATAACTATACAGTGTAACGCTGTCATAAAATCAATTTAAAGTAAAAAAGAAAAAAAACTTTTAATGAAAAGAAGTGGAAGCAGGGCGGAGCACGCTTTTTATTGTTTTTAATCAATATAGCTGTTATCTCAAATTCTCAGTTCTCTAGCAAGTAATAGATGTAAATGATATATTATAAATTTAGAGCAAGGGACTGTTTTCATTCTTTTTTTATTGCTAACAGTAGTGTACCTTTCCATTTTTTTGCAATCTTATGCCGCGTACACACGACCACTTTTGCCGTCTGAATAAACTCCGAAGGTTTCTCCAACGGAACTCCAACAGAATTTTATTCAAGCGGTCTTGCGTACACACAGTCAAACCAAAGTCCGACCAAAGTCTGACCATCCAGAACGCGGTGACATACAGCACGTACGATGGGACTAGACAAAGGGAGTTCAATAGCCAGTAGCCAATAGCTTCCGTCTCATACTTGCTTCAGAGCAAGCGTCATTTTTGGTCCATCAGAACAGCATACAGACGAGCGGTTATCCCGATAGGAATAGGTTCCGTTGGAAATATTTAGAACATGTTTTATTTCTAGGTCCGTCAGAATTTTCGAAAAAGAAAGTCTGATGAGGCATACACACGATCGGAATAGACAATGAAAAGCTTCCGTCTGACTTTATCTGTCGGACATTCCGCTCGTGTGTACGCGGCTTTAGTTTGGTTGTTAAACCTATGACAACTCTAGGTAGTCTAGGCTGGGAATATGGTGGAAAATACAGAGCTCAGCTTCAGTGAAAATGAGCAGTAAACCCGGACAGCTGAAGTTATATGCCGATCTCAATATTTCCTGTAAGAGCAGAACTTGGCTCTTTGGTTTCTAAGTGCCCCTTTCATTTCAGCATTAGGGGCCCTTTCACATTCATCAGTTTTTGATCAGTTTTTTCAGTTAAAAAAGCAGAAGAAAAATGCATGAAATACGCATCCCTTGAAATCCTATGGAACTCTTCACACTGGTTAGTTGCGTTTCACACTGCTCTGTTGTAAAAATGCATGCAGTATGAAAGAGCCTTACAGTCATTGACAGATCCTGAAAAATCAGTGTTCCCACATAATGCTTTGCTTTAGAAATCTACCTCTCTCATCTCCAGTAAAGGTAGCTATGCGTGTTTCAATAAATGGTTGATTTCTTTTGTGATTGATCTCTGTTTATTCCTATCACTAATCTATAGTCGACAACCCATTTTATCAATATGTCACACGGGGAAATGATATTCCAATCATAGTTAAGATATGATAGTAACTTACTATCATAAATTATTGATCACATCTAGGTTTCCACCATATAATCTCATAATCTGATCGATTAAAATACAATCGTATTCATGAACAAAGTATCCTTGGTGCTGCTGACTAATGCAAAATGATTGATAATATTCTACCATAAAAACAGCTTTTTGTTACTTGGTTCTTTGAAATTCATCCATTTTGAGAATAGTAGATCTCTGTTGTCTACCTCCTGGTGTATAGCTCTGGGGAAGATTCTAGTACACCACCTTTAGGAGCAGGCCATTTTTTGCGATAACGCACTGCGTTAATTTAACCTCCCTGGCGGTTTTCCCGAGTGTGGCTCGGGGTTAAATTTCAGTACTATTAGCGGTAAACCCGAGCCACACTCGGTATTGCAGGATCCTGGTGCAGGTTACTTACATTGTCTCCGGGATCCTGCAATGTCCCTTGATGTGTCTGCGGGCTCTGTCTTCCGCCCGAAGCCTCTGTGTGCCGGGCTTCGTTCCCTGTGAGCAACGCAACACATGGGGGAGGAGCCCGGCGGCAAATTAAAAAAATTTAAAATTCATAACACATACAGTACACTGTAATCTGTAAGATTACATTACTGTATGAAATAATTTCACATCCCTTTTGTCCCTAGTGCTTTGTTCAATGCCCTGCTTGCAGTTTTATATTATATATACTGTTCTTTCTGCCTGGAAACTTGAGATTGTCCATAGCAACCAAAAAGTGTACCTTTACGTCAAAAGTGGTTTTAGACCAGCTAGAAAACAGCGATAGTAAATTAGAATCACTTGCAGAAATGAGCGATAGTGAATCGTGGGGAAATTCATTTTATTATTTTTTAGCATTATTTATAGTTATTTATTATATTATAATTTATGATTTTGTGTTTCAAACTTTATCATACCCGGGATATCTACTAGACTCTTGTTTGGGCAGATTTAAGTGTGTTATTGCTAAGAATTACAGGCCTGCAATATAAAACTCCAAATTTCTATGCAAAACAATTGTACTGCTTTGAGACGCAAAAATCTGACATAATCATACCGCCAGGGAGGCTACTTGAAAATTGCGTGGTCGTACGACGCTGTACCCAATAACATTGATGTCCTTTTTTTCCCACAAATAAAGCTTTCTTTTGGTGGTATTTGATCACCATAATAATGGTTCTTGAAACATGTATAAAGTGCATAAATATAAAGTGCATCAAAATAAGGCGGCACAGTGGTGTAGTGGTAGCACTTTCGCCTAGCAGTAAGAAGGGTCACTGGTTCGAATCCCAACCGTGAACATGCCTGTAGTTTGCATGTTCTCCCTGTGTCTGCGTGGGTTTCTTCCGGGTACTCCGGTTTCCTCCCACACTCCAAAGACATGCTGGAAGGTTAATTGGATCCTGTCTAAATTGTCCCTAGTATGTATGAATGTGAGTTAGGGACCTTAGATTGTAAGCTCCTTGAGGGTAGGGACTGATGTGAATGTACAATGTATATGTAAAGCGCTGCGTAAATTGACGGCGCTATATAAGTACCTGAAATAAATTAAATAAATAAATAAGGTGCATAGTGTTATAAAAAACAAACAGTAAAATATTAATGAATATAAAGGTGCTCTGCAAAGTTCTCTCTATCCGTGAGGTGAGAGTAAGAAGATTTAGAATGGCGATTTCTGAAGGGCACAGTTCAAATGGTGGATAAATATAAAGTGGCTAAGTGTAGCAATAAATAAGCTGGCAAAAGTTCATAGATGTCTTCACAGATGGCATTGCTGAGTGCCAGGGACATGACCTGGAAGCTGGACATCCACAGACTGACACATACAGAGGGGCGGGCGGCTGTCAGTGAACGGACACACTTGTTGTAGAGGGATCAGGAAGTGGAGCGGACACCTCCCCGGATCACACTCCCGGATTATCGCTGACACATCGCTGCTGGCAGACCAGTGCAGAGCAGCACCTGGAGAGAGCATCCTCTGAGCCCTTCCAGCTGGGGGCACAGTCTCACATGGAATTGCCTGCTGGATCCAGAGTGTCCACTTAGAGAGCCACCAATCGTGCAGAACATGTGAGCATTATTGGGAGCAGAGAGGAAATTGCCAGAGCCATGGTGATTGGATGAGTAATATTTGGGCCCCATTCTGATGCTGTACACAGATCTACAACCGAATGTCAATTAGCGATGCTTGTTTCAACATACACTAAGGTGAGAGTTCTGAGAGACTGGTGTCATTAGGAGACCATCTGTGAAGACATCTATGAACTTTTGCCAGCTTATTTATTGCTACACTTAGCCACTTTATATTTATCCACCGTTTGAACTGTGCCCTTCAGAAATCGCCATTCTAAATCTTCTTACTCTTACCTCACGGATAGAGAGCACTTTGCAGAGCACCTTTATATTTATTAATATTTTACTGTTTGTTTTTGTTTTTTATAACACTATGCACCTTATTTTGATGCACTTTATATTTATGCACTTTATACATGTTTCAAGAACCATTATTATGTGTGATTACATTTGATTGCGCAAGATCACTTTTATTTATTATTGCCTATTGGTGTAGTGTGAACACTTTCATATTTTGCTGCTTTCTTTATAGATATTATCACACATTTTTTTCCTTGTATACATTCACTGTATTTACTCATAGTAGCGTGAAGGACACTTTCACTTATATTTGATCACCTCTGCGGTTTTTATTTTTTGTGCTATAAACAAAAAAAGACCGACAATTTTGAAAAAAATATATATATTTTACTGTCTGCTATAAAACATATCCAATAAAAAAATGAAAAAAATCAAATGTCTTCATCAATTTAGGCCTATATGTATTCTGCTACATAATTTTGGTAAAAAAAATTCCAATAAGTGTATATTGATTGGTTTGCGCAAAAGTTATCATGTCTACAAACTATGGGATATTTTTATGGAATTTTTATTTATTTATTTATTTTTACTAGTAATGGCGGAGATCAGCAATTTTTAGCAGGACTGCGACATTGCGGCGTACAAATCGGACACCTAACTGACACTTTTGACACTTTTTTGGGAACCAGTGACATTATTACAGCGAACAGTGCTAAAAATATGCACTGTTACTGTACTAATTACATTGGCAGGGAAGGGGTTAACACCAGGGGCGATCAAAGGGTCAAATGTGTCCCTAGGGGGTGCTTACTAACTGTGTGGGGGATGGACTCGCTGGATGAACACAGAGATCTGAGTTCCTGCTTGGCAGGAACGGAAGATCTCTGTGTCTATCCCTGTCAGAACGGGGATCTGCCTTGTTTACATAGGCAGATCCCTGTTCTGCCTCTCTGTAAAGCGATTGCGGGTGGCCGCCGGACCCGCTGATTGGCTCCCCCTCTGGCCAATCAGAACTGCTGTCTATTGCATGAAATGACGTACAGATACGTTGTATCGCACAATAGAGCCGACCTGCTGTGGTATATGTACTGCAGCCGGTTGGCAAGTGGTTGAAGTATAGGATAGCTCCACTGTCGTTGGAAAATGCAATGCAATATGGCTACTTGGAGGCGTTCTGTACACAGATGTTTCCCAGAAGTCTGCACTATGCTTCTAGTCAGAATTTTGGCATCCCCTGCAACCAAAATTAATTAGTAATTTTTGATGAGATACTCTCAAAGGGGAATTCACGTCTAAGGGAATGCAGACCATGCCAATTTCCTCATTAGAGCCCTGCAGGTGCAGTAACTAATTGATAATTATAAACCCACTCCCATACAGATTCACTCTAAACATGGACAAAGTCAAACAAACAGCTATTCCGTCAGAATAACAAAAGGTAGAAATCTACAACAAAGTTGTTGCAATATACATAGATCACCCATAGGGTGGAGTTACTCTTTAAAGCCAAAACTTCTTTTTTAGTTTGAATTTTGCTTCTGTTTTGTTGAGGAGATTTCCCTTTCAACTCCCTTTCACTTCCTTCCCTGTAGACTCAAAAGGAAGTGGGAGGATATATTTTTAGTGTGAGTGAATACTCCTCTTATACAGTACAGTTGCCATCATCTCTTTCATATCTGGTGACACTGGTTATCAGGAAGGTTAGAGAGTGAATCTCCCTAAAAGGACACAGACAGCAATACAACCCTGACAGTTGTTCTAAACAGTCACCAAAGTTTTTTCTTTACAGTGCCTTGAAAAAGTATTCATACCCCTTGAAATTTTCCACATTTTGTCATGTTACAGCCAAAAATGTAAATGTTCCTAAGATTTTATCCCAATTTATATCTTCTAGCAAGGTTCGTAGTTTAGGGAAGTTGGCTCTTTTGAAATTCAGTGTCTTTGTGTTCCCCTTGTGTTTCCTATTTGTGTGATTTATACTGAAGCCAATTGACCTGTGATCGCTGTTTCCTAAATTGCCCGTATTTCCACATCCATGATCAGGTCTGTAATGTTGGTAATCAGTAGCTCTATTAACGCCTTGTTTCTAGTTGGTGCGTCTACCATCTGACCCTTGAAATTGTCCTGCAAGACATTTAGGAACTGGCGAGCCTTAGACTAATGTGTGGTTCCCTCCGCCCAGTCTATGTCTGGATGATTAAAATCCCCCATTATGATAAAACTTCCCATCCTTGCTGCTAATCCAAATTGTGATAGGAGGTCCATCTCCCCCTCCTACCTCAGGTTAAGGGGCCTATAGCATACTCCCAGTATTATTTTCCCCTTAGCTTCATTGCTAAATGGAGCTCTACCCATAAGGATTCCACCTCCTCCTCCCTAGCTCCCTTATTGATGTCATCATTCACTTGTACATTATTCTTGATATATAGGCATACCCCTCCCCTTCCCTTCACTTCCCCCCCACTCTTACTGGAGGAGTTCTTCCCCTGGCAGCTAGCAGAGTCCCCCAGCTCCAGCACTGCTGGTCGCTTACTGGTTTCACCAATGTCACTCAATGGATCGTACTTATTGGGATGCTCCAGCCCAGGATTGGTCTCCCTGGCACTTCCCCCTATATCCTTCCTGACTGTCACCCATCTACTCGTTTCAAGTGCCTGCACGTCTTTGTCTCCACGCGCCTCTGTGCTGGCCCCTGCCGGCACCTGCCGGGTATGTTCCCGGCTCTCCTTTAGTATGGAGGGTCTTCTCAGTGCTGACAGTTGCTTCCCTAGATTCAGAACCTGGGCAAACAATGTGTTTACATTTTGCACAGCAGTATTTGCCCTCGATCAGATGATCAAGGAACGCATACATGCCGCAAGGTGTACACCGAGTCGTATCTCCACACCCACCGGGCATCATACCTACTAATTTAATGAGGATTGGGGAATATACCCTGTTCAAATTACCTAAAAACTAGCTTCCTGACACTAATACTCAACAATACAATATACACAGGTACTCAACAAGAGAATACACAGGTACTTGCCGCCAACAGGTACTCGCTGCCCATGTGCACTCACAGACCAAGTGCACTCGCAAACCACGTGCACTCACATACCATGTGCACTCGCAGCCTACGTGCACTCGCAGACCACCTGCACTCAAAGTCAGTGTGCACTCGCGGACCATGTGCACTCGCAGCCTACGTGCACTCGCAGACCACGTGCACTCGCAGCCCACATGCACTTGCAGACCACGTGCACCCGCAGACCATGTGCACTCGCAGACCACGTGCACTTGCAGGTACACACAATACTCAGGTACTCCCAATACTCAGCTACACACATTACTCAGCTACTCACAATACTCAGGCACACACAATACTCAGGTACTCCCAATACTCAGGTACACCCAATACTCGGGTACTCCCAATACTCGGGTACTCCCAATATTCGGGTACTCCCAATACTCAGGTACACACAATACTCAGGTACACACAACCACAGGTGCCACCACCATGTTTTTTATGGTGGGGATGGTGTGTTCAGGGTGATATGCAGTGTTAGTTTTCCACCACACATAGTGTTTTGCTTTTAAGCCAAAAAGTTAAATATTGGTCTCATCTGAACAGAGCACCTTCTTCCACATGTTTGCTGTGGCTTCTCACAAACTGCAAATGGGACTTCTTTTTGGCTTTCTTTCAACAATGACTTTCTTCTTGCCACTTTTCCATAAAGGCCAGATTTGTGGAGTGCACGACTAATAGTTGTCATGTGGACAGATTGTCTCACCTGAGCTGTGGATCTCTGCAGTTCCTCCAGAGTTACCATGGGCCTCTTGGCTACTTCTCTGATTAATGCTCTCCTTGCCCGGCCTGTCAGTTTAGGTGGACGGCCATGTCTTGGTAGGTTTGCAGTTGTGCAATACTCTTTCCATTTTCGGATGATGGATTGAACAGTGCTCCGTGAGATGTTCAAAGCTTGGGATATTTTTTTATAAGCTAGCCCTGCTTTAAACTTCTCCACAAATGTATGTGTTCCTTGGCCTTCATGATGCTGTTTGTTCACTAAGGTTCTTTAACAAACCTCTGAGGGCTTCACAGAACAGCTGTAATTATACTGAGATTAATTACATTAAATAAATTACACACAGGTTGACTCTATTTACTAATTAGGTGACTTCTGAAGGCAATTGGTTCCACTAGATTTTAGTTAGGGTTATCAGAGTAAAGGGGGCTGAATACAAATGCACGCCACACTTTTCACATATTTATTTGTAAAACATTTTGAAAACTATTTATCATTTTCCTTCCACTTCACAATTTACTTTGTGTTAGTCTAACACATAAAATCAAAACATTTATGTCTTTGGTTGTAACATGACAAAATGTGGAAAATGTTTAAGGGGTATGAATACTTTTTCAACGCACTGTAGTTTTAGTTTTGCTTCAAAGTGCTTCTTCGGTTATCTTTTGAAAAAAAAAAGTCAGCAGCTACAAATTTTAGGAGGCTCATCTGTCACAGAAGGTTGAATAGGAGGCTGAACTTTCGCTCAAAAGCAGGTACCCACCCCAAAAAAATAAAGTGCCAAATGTGAAAGGGGGAGGTGGAATTTCCCCTTTTTGTAATTTAGAAGAAAAATTGTATTCCTATTTATGAGAATAAAATAAGTAGGTTAACGTTTTAACTTTTGCATTCTTACTTTTTTCTGCAGAGGTTATCAAATGGCTCTATAGACTCTAATGATGAAGCCAGTCAGATGGTTGAACTTCAAGAACTACTTGAGAAGCAGAATTATGAAATGACCCAGATGAAGGACCGATTATCATCCTTGTCAGCACGAGTTGGAGAAGTTGAGCAAGAAGCAGAGTCGGCTCGAAAAGAACTAACAAAAACAGAAGAAATGAATACAAAATATCAGAGAGACATCAGGGAGGTAGTGTTAATTAGTCCTGTCTTGTGTGGCATCACGAGTCATTTATTTATAAACAGAGCTTTTTTTCTCAGAGAATAGGTGCAGGAACTCCGCTCTTCTGAGTCAGCCCTTGTCTCCGCCCCTACCCACCTCTGAGCACCGTTCCTTGGTTCCACCCCCCCAGTAGCACCTATTTTAGAGAATACAGAGCCAAGTATCATTTTGTGACGCTAAGTAATTTGAATGGAATTTGTTAATAATAAGAGAAGTAGTAAAATAGATCCCCAATAGCAACAATAGATTTGCCCAGAAACAATAGATCCCCCAGTAACAATAGACTCCCACCCCCTGCAGCCAGTATCAATAGAATCTCCAGCAGCCAGCAACAGTAGACTCCCTCCCTCAACAGTAGATCTCTTTCAGCAACAATTGACCCCCCAGAAACAATAGATTACCCGCCAGCAACAATTGATCTCCCCAGCAACAATAGAGCGCCACGCAAAAATAGATCCCCTCCAGGAACAATAGATCCCCCAGCAGCCAGCATTAATAGATCCTCCAACACACCCCAGCACTCCTAGCCATACAGTACACATATGCGAACACAGACATTGCATGTGATTCACACCTGCATTGCTGTGCCGATCATATACAATGTCTGTGCAATGCGAACTCGCATTGGATTTGCAGAAAAAAGGTGCAGGTACTTTTTTTTTCCCGCACTGGAGTCAGATCGCAAGGGTGTTCACACCCATGCGATCCGATTCCTGTCTGAATCCACAGTTCACACTGCGGTCTGTGAACCGATCTGGGGGTGTAATTAACTTTGTATTGACACCTACAGGGGTTCGCAGAGGTCAGTGTGAACTGCCTGCGGGGGGAGATGCGATGCGGCAACCCGCACTGGAATCGCGCTAGTTCCCACATCGCAAGAGTTTAAACCCAGGCTAAAACATCTTTTCTCGCTATTCCGTCTCTGAGTTGCATTTGCTTTAACAGTTAAGCACTTTTTTTCGTAACCGAAGATTACTAATATCCACAGTCTTATCTTTTACTAAACATGCCTTATAGGGTCTCGACTTGTAATTGTATCGGTCCACATAGTGCGAGGCTTGTTTAGTATGCTCATATTGAGAAATAAAGCTCTTAGCTGCATGTCCCTTGTCTCACTATAGACTGCAGTGTCTTATTAAAAATTGTTTTTCTCTTGATTGGGGTTCCAGTGTATCATCTGCAGCAGAGGGCATGACAAAGCATTACTGGGTTCAGTAGGTAAATTATAGGGCCTTTTGCATCTTTCTGATTCAAATTAAGACAATGTCTGCTACTGCAACAAATGCCATATCAAAACATGACCTAGCCATGCAATGTGATTGAGAAGTCCAAACTTTATACATACAATGTACTTATTGAATGCTACAGTATTTTCCACAGACAACATATACTTAGAAAAATATATAATATAATATATAATATAGAAAGGGTGCTAATAAAAAAATGAAAAAGCTAACACATTTTTGGCTATAAAATGTTATTCAATCTCAGAGCATAATATGGTTTGCCCTAAAGTGTAATTATTGGGGGAAGAGTGGTGGCAGTGCTTGTCCTATACACAGCAGACTTAACCCTTAATTTGTCATATTTCAGCAATTACATATGAAATATTCTCTGCTCCACAGCCACTTGTGCCATCTTCACTGATGGTGCCAACGTGTTCCTTCTTTTGACCATAGGGTGGCAGTGGAGCAATGAAGCAATCTGTGTACACAGCACTTAAACAACAGGCAGCGTTATGTAAAAAATTGCTATAATGTGCCAATATAATTTTTAGTGAATGTAAAAAAAAACTTAAAATTTGTAAATAATTCACAACAATCAGAATATCCCATGTGTTATGCTATTGTTGACCCTACTATGTGTGTGTGTGTAATCACCTTATCCATTATCCTGCTGTGATTCAGTATTACAACATAGCTCTGTTTATTTCAGGCTATGGCTCAGAAGGAGGATATGGAAGAGCGTATCACAACTCTGGAGAAGAGATATCTCAGTGCACAAAGGGAAGCAACTTCCATTCATGATATGAATGACAAATTAGAAAATGAATTGGCGAACAAAGAAGCTATATTACGCCAGGTTCTGTACTTTTATTGTTATACTTTATTTTATCCAGCTTTACCTGTAATATATAAATGTTGTTCAAGTACATAATTGAGTTCTGGTGTTGAATTGTTACTTTAAACAAGTGGTAGAGTTGTACCGATGCATAGGTCACTTAAAATAGGCCTCTTTTTTCTTGTGGTAGAGTTGTACCATTTTGCATGGGTCACTTAAAATAGGCCTCTATTTTCTTGGCTGACAACAAATAGCGCATTTAGATTTTTAAAATATCACGGAACACAAAAACTTTATATGTACCCTTTTTACGTTATGAAGCGCCTCCTAGTCCTTTCACTTTCCTCTGTAAAGCCAGATTCTGATCTGTTAAAGGTCTTTTTAAACAACATGGATTTATTAATCCTTACAGGGTGGAATAATTCTACCATAAATATATCCCAGTGGTGCTTAAACTGGATTAAACTTAAGTTAAACTCCAGGCAGATATGTAGATCTGTATTCATAATTACATCAATAAATATATTTTTAAATGCAAGTAGTGTAAGTACATGAAATAAAAATATATAAAGGTATTAAACCCCAAACCATAAATATAGCATACAGGTACACACTGAATTCAACTTGAGTGTAAGGTAAATGAAAGACAGGCTTCAGTCTACATTCCCACCCATTGGTTTCACCCCTCTGACAGATTTCACCCACAGCTATGAATAAGCACTGTTAAGTGTGAAACACGTCAGCTCATTTGTCTCAATTTCTGCTGTGGCTTGTATTTTTGATTTTTTATAATAAAGGCTATATTCCGGAGTGCGGCTGTCCAGAACCTCTTCTTGCCTCATTCACCCACATTGGGCTTAATCATAGAGTATAAAGAAATGCCTCAATCTACTTAATCTAAAGGTAGGGGCAGGTACCATCATCCAATAATGGTTTAGTGTTGAGACGAGATACCTGGGGCTGCCCCAAACATGCCCCTGGTAGAATGGAGGAATTTGGACTATCTCGGTACCCAAGGATTAGGCAGAAATTGTAATTAAAATAACATTTTATTCATAGAGAGACATATTTAAAACAATATTACAAAAGACACTATATACAATCAAAATGTTCAATGTGTATTGTTCATACAAGAGGTTTCAGAAAGTTGATGAACCCCGGAGATCATAGGGGGTACCGAAATGTAGATCTTGACACAGTCTTCTACATGTTTCACTTCCTCAGGAGGAGGCAATTATTGTCATCTACAAAATAGGTATAATCTCATAGTTAAATAGTCATAACAAGTACTCTGTAATAGAACAGACATATTAAAAAAAAGAGATTAATAAGAAAAATGAATCATAGAGGTTGGGTTTTAGTTTTTTTTTTCCCCCTCTTGGTGATCTGGCCAGTAACACACCTCCTGTATTAGAGTGCCTACACTCTGTATGAAGGAGCAACAGAGATACCTTTGGACAGAAAGTGGTTAACAGGTTTAAATACACCAACAAATTGACATTAACATTTTAAACAGTTACAGCAAACAGTTTTGTTCATTTTGGAAATAAAGGTTTTACATAAATTAATAAAAGCTTATCATTGGAAACACCCCTGTCAGTGTTACATGCTACATCTGCACGACAATTTACAGGCAGGATTGCTAGGTGAAAATAAAAGAGAAAAAAACTAAAAACAGAAAACTAATGATGCCAACATGTAAAAGAATTGGTGAGCAGCAATATAATAAATATTTGCTTTTGGGTTTACCACTTTAATTGCCTTCAGCCTTTAAATTCTATCAGTCTCTTGAAATCTCCTGTAGAGCTGAGATTGCAAAAAGGAAAAGCAACACAAGAGGCCAAAAAATGTGCTTACCATTCTGCTGCTTCTCCTTCTTTGTCCAGTTACAGTCTTGGGTCAGGGACAAGATCTAGTTGTATTACGTAACTGCAGTGGAGAAAAGTCAGGTATCTTGTCCTGCCAGACAAGGATGTGCAGGCTGTTATGCCCTGTACACACGATAGGATTTTCAGATGGAAAATGTGTGATAGGACCTTGTTTCGGAAATTCCGACCGTGTGTAGGCTCCATCACACATTTTCCATAGGAATTTCCGACACACAAAGTTTGAGAGCTTGCTATAAAATTTTCCGACAACAAAATCCGTTGTCGGAAATTCCGATCGTGTGTACACAAATCCGACACACAAAGTGCCACGCATGCTCAGAATAAATTAAGAGAAAGCTATTGGCTACTGCCCCGTTTATAGTCCCGAAGTACGTGTATTACGTCACCGCGTTCAGAACGATTGGATTTTCCGACAACTTTGTGTGACCGTGTGTATGCAAAACAAGTTTGAGCCAACATCCGTCGGAAAAAATCCATGGATTTTTTTGTCGGAATGTCCGATCAATGTCCGACCGTGTGTACGGGGCATTAGAGTTGTGTAAATCTCATAAATGGGTAATAGAAATACAAATCTTTTGATCTTTTGACAGGCAAAACATCTCTCATGCATGCATTTCATTTGTGTGTTTAAGTGTTTGCCCGGAGTCCAGCCTAGGTCACTGCATGAATTTGATGTTTCATGTAAATGGGTGTTTTGGATTAGGCAGGTAAAAGAAGCTTGTAAATGCAATATGCAGACCAGAGCCAATTTAATAGTCACACTGAGTGATGCCATGCTGCTTTTGGAAGCAAACTCAGGAAAACTTGAATCATTACAGGAGACAAAAATGGTAATATAAAGTGTAAAAGAATTGCATCATTATCCATCATTATTAAAATAGTTGGGGATCAGCATGTTAAAGTTTTTATAACCTCAGTAGTTAAACGGAGGCTGAATCTAAGGAACCTTTCCGGCCATGATTGCCCAGCTACAGTTAATTCCCTATGTCAAAGGACCACAGTTCCGTTTGGGGATAAAAGCAGCCAGTTGGGATGCATTTAGAGAACACACCAATTAACCACACTCCCCCCTTCTCAGCAATTTGGCAACCCCTTTTGCTTTTGTTGATCACATAATCATAGCTCCCAACTGTCCCTGATTTGGAACGATGTCCCTCTGTCCCTCATTCCTCCTCATTTGTCCTTCATTTTGGACTTATCTTTAGAGTTTGCTATAAAAATGCACTTTTTATGTATCAAAAAGTGTTTTCCAGCCCTAAACCTTTCATTTGATTTCTAAATTGCTGCATTTGTAAATTCCAAAAGCCAATATAAAGGAATAGTAGTGGTAAAAAAAGCACTTGTGGGTTTAACCAGTCTTTTTTGTTTGTACAATTCTTCTTTAAGGGGGCATGCAAGAGGTGTGTCCTATGCCTGTATACTTTTGCTGATAGGTGTCCTTCTTTCCCATCTCAAAAAGTTGGGAGGTATGCATAATAATAACCCAAAGTAAAAACTCAGTCCTTAATGGCTACTGATTGCATTCAAATAAACAGACAAGAAATAGCACATCACAGACTTTTGAGATGAACAAGATAGTTACCACTGCTCTAGGTGACCGGGTTCAAGCTTCCCGTCCTCCGCTGTGTGGATGATTGTGAGAGCCCCAGGTGCCGGCAATTGCTATTCCAATGGTATGTGTGTGATGGAAAAATCTGGACAGCCGCACTCTGGATTGGAAAAGTGAAAAATAAAATCCTCTTTATTGAAAAAGTAATAACATGATTAAAATCCGTACATGGCTTTGTTGGGATAATGCAGCATAACCGCTAACGCGTTTCACGCTCCTGGGAGCGTGAAACGCGTTAGCGGTTATGCTGCATTATCCCAACAAAGCCATGTACGGATTTTAATCATGTTATTACTTTTTCAATAAAGAGGATTTTATTTTTCACTTTTCCAATCCGGAGTGCGGCTGTCCAGATTTTTCCATCACACACATCACAGACTTCATTAAAAAGGAACTAAAGTCCACCCCCCCTCCAGCAATACAACCTCTGCAAGCTCCCTCACCAGCACTGACGTCTTGTGCTGAATGCACAGCTCAGTGTGCACCACGCTAAAGAAGTTAGAGAACCGGAAGGTAAGAAGATTTTATAACAGGAGAGACAAAGAATTAAGGGTAAAAAGAAACTGAGAAGAGAGACAAAAGGAGACAACATAAGGCATAAGAAAAAAAAAAGAAAGAGACACCAGGGGGAAGCAAAGAATTGGATGTTATGCCCGGAAAACCCATTAGGGTTTATTTACTAAAAGCAAATAGGCTGTGCACTTTGCAAGGGAAGTTTTACTTTACAAGGGTATTTTGCCCATAGCTTTGTGAATGAGGTGAAATTTCACTTTGCAAAGAAGCCAATCATGTGCAGGGAAAATAAAATAAACAGTATCTTTTGCACATGATTGGATGGTGAAAGTCAGCAGAGCTTCACCTTATTTGCTAAGCTCTGGAGAAAATTCCCTTGCAAAGTGAACAGTCCATTTGCTTTTAGTAAATTAACCCCATTGTCTCAAGGTTGTTTTGGTTTTAAAGTGACAGTATCACAGTTCTTCAGTCAGACTGCTGTGAGCTAATGCTCAGTCCACGGTGTCCCATAATTTTTAAAACTAGAATTGCTTTTTTATTATCTAATTTATTAACTAAGATACATGTAACTGACTTTAGCCCCGAAATATGTGTAGTTTTAAGGTAATTGATATTGCTGATGTTTCATTGTAGCATGTTCTGGTTAAATAGTCAGTAATATTACAGTCCATATTTTTGGTCTAATTATTTCTTAATTATAGCAGATTACTTTTGTTGTGCCAGTAGACAGGAAACATTGTCCCAGGTGTGCTGAAACATCAATAACGTTCAAAGTTACTGATCTAGCATCTAGCTTATTAGTGTTTTGTTTTCTTCTGAAAGCCTTTTTATCTTTTCTATCTTTACAGTGCACTTTTAATGCTTTAAAAATACAATAACATGAAACGATTGTAGCTGCAGTGAAGCTGTTAATTATCATATTAATATTTAGATTATAGTTGAAACAATATGGTTTGAATTTGTACAGTTCATGATTTGGGTCACTTTTTATCGGGACAATATGCACATCTTTCGAAATCAGATGCTTCTAGTATATAGGTAAACACAGAAATCATAACCAAAACTTGGATTGACAATTCCAGCATATGGCAGAAGTTCTCCTGAATGCGATATATCATTGGCTGCTGTGAACTCATTAAGTTTTAAAGGAAACTTGTGCGGAGAGAAACAGGAAGACTGCTATTGCTGACGACATGCAAAAAATGTCAGTTGCTTGGCTGTCATACTGGTCCTGTGCCTTTGATTTATTTAAATGTTGACCCAGTACAAACATACAAGACAGGAAGGATAAAGTTTAAATCTTGATCTGCATACCTAATTCTGGTCTGTGCCTCAATGTGTCAGCCAAGCAATTGCTTTGTATGCCATTGTGTAAAATGACACTTGCAGATAGTTTGCAAGTGTCAATAAAGTATATATTTTTTTTATTTGTTTTTTTGTTGAACTAGATGGACTTGTGTCTTTTTTCCACCTGGCTAACGATGTAACTATGTAAAGTGTTAATTAAATTTTACAGAAAAAGTGTAAATGTGAACTAGCAGCACACAACCTCTCACCCCAACCCAGTTTCCTTTGTAATTACCTCTGTGGATGCTGAGCTGCCAGGGCCCACACAGCTGGTCCAGCGGTCCAGGGATTTGAACTCCTCACTCTTCTTCCTGTTCTCAGAGAAAGATCAGAGTGATGCTCTGTAATGGCGCTGACCAATTAGAATCACATAATGGCGCTGACCACTTAGAATCATATTGGTCCATCCAGGAGGCGCTGCACAGAGAAGAGGAAGAAAAACTTGGATTTCAAATCCCCAGACCGCTAGCCTGTCAGTGTGGGCACTGACAGCTCAGTATCTCTGGAGGTAAGTACAGCGGGGACAGGAAGGGGGGAGGGGATGTACAGTGTTAGTTCACCTTTACAATTCTTCTGTAAGGGTGAAATAACAGTTTCTTGCCCCAGGGGACATGTATCAATGAAATTTTTTTTTTTTTTTAAACGGGCCGTTTTTTCGGGAGCAGTGATTTTTTAATGCTTAAAGTGAAACAATAAAAATTAAATATTCCTTTAAATATCGTGCCTGGGGGATGTCTATAGTATGCCTGTAAAGTGGCGCATTTTTCCCGTGTTTAGAACAGTACCACAGCAAAATGACATTTCTAAAGGAAAAATTGAAAACTGATCGCGGCTGTAATGAATTGTCGGGTCTCGGCAATATAGATAAAAATCATTGAAAAAAAGAGCATGAAATCCCCCCCAGTCCATTACCAGACCCAAAAGGGGGGGACGAGAGAGTGCCCCCCCTGAACCGTACCAGGCCACATGCCCTCAACATGGGGAGGGTGCTTTGGGGTAGCCCCCCAAAGTACCTTGTCCCCATGTTGATGGGGACAAGGGCCTCATCCCCACAACCCTTGCCCTGTGGTTGTGGGGGTATGCGGGCGGGGGGCTTATCGGAATCTGAAAGCCCCCTTTAACAAGGGGACCCCCAGATCCCAACCTCTCCCCCTGTGTGAATTGGTAATGGGGTACGATGTACCCCTACCATTTCACAAAAAAAGTGTCAAAATGGTAAAAAAAACAATTTTGACAATTCCTTTATTAATAAGGTCTTCTTCTTTCCCCGCTTCTTCCTCCAGTTTTCTTCATCTTCCTTTAGTTTCTTCTTCCCCGCTTCATCCTCCAGACGATCCACCTCAATGAAAGGATCCCGCCATGGGACGCTTCTGTGACAGTTCTCATATAACTGAGGGCAAGCACAGAAGCGTCACACAGCGGAAGCCTCCCATTGAGGCGGATCGTCCAGAGGACGAAGAGGGGAAGAAGAAGCTGGAGGAAGATAGAGAAGACCAGAGGAAGAAGCAGAGGAAGTTGGAGGAAGAAGCAGGGGAAGAAGAAGATAGAGGAAGAAGCAGGGGGAAAGAAGAAGACATTATTATTAAAGGAATTGTCAAAAACCGGCTATTGTCTTTTTTACCATTTTGACACTTTTTTTGTGAAATGGTAGGGGTACATCGTACCCCATTACCAATTCACACAGGGGGGGAGGTCGGGATCTGGGGGTCCCTTATTAAAGGGGGCTTCCAGATTCCGACAAGCCCCCCACCCACATACCCCCACAACCACCGGGCAAGGGTTGTGGGTATGAGGCCCTTGTCCCCATCAACATGGGGACAAGGTGCTTTGGGGGGCTACCCCAAAGCACCCTCCCCATTTTGAGGGCATGTGGCCTGGTACAGTTCAGGAGGGGGGTGCTCTCTCGTTCCCCCCTTTTTTCCTGCAGCCTGCCATGGATTTTGAGGGTGACCCCTATGCCTTTTTTTTTTAATTTTGGCGCAGGGTTCCCCTTAATTTCCATACTAGACCCAAAGGGCCTGGTATGGATTTTAGGGGGACCCCCACGCAATTTTTTGTTTTTTAATTTTGGTTCGGGGTTCCCCTTAATATTCATACCAGACCCAAAAGGCCTGGTAATGGACTGGGGGGATCCCATGCTCTTTTTTTCAATGATTTTTATCTATATTGCCAAGACCCGACAATTCATTACAGCCGCAATTAGTTTTAAATGATAATTTTGCTGTGGTACAGGAAGTCCCAGAGTTACGAACACAATAGGGACTGTAGGTTTGTTCGTAAGTCGAAGTTGTTTGTAAGTCGCAACACTGCATTTGTAAGTATAACTTCCGGTCAGAACACTGCATTTGTAAGTGTAACGTCCGCCTGTGCATGCATGTGGGATGTTCCAGGCGCTTGTTATGTTATCTGGGGCTCTTCTGGCCATGCAGTACATGGAGAACTGCAGTATGGGATGTGTCCGGAGGTATCCAGGACCAATGTGGAAGACCAGCGTGGAACACAAGTGGCCTGCATTTCAGGCCGTTCGTAAGTAGGAGTCATTCGTAACTCGGGTGTTTGTAAATCGAGGACTTCCTGTACTGTTCTAAACACGGGAAAAATGTGCCACTTTACAGGCATACTATAGACACCCCCCAGGCACGATATTTAAAGGAATATTTCATTTTTATTGTTTCACTTTAAGTATTAAAAAAATCACTGCTCCCGAAAAAACGGCCGTTCTTGAAAACATTTTTTGCATTGATACATGTCCCCTGGGGCAGGGGACATGTTTTTTTTTTATATATGTTTTTTTTAGCAGAGACCCTAGAGAATACAATGGCGGTCATTGCAACTTTTTATCTCGCACGGTATTTGCGCAACAATTTTTCAAACGCATTTTAAAAAAAAAAAAAGCAGTTTCATGCTTTAAAAAAAAAAAAAACAGTAAAGTTAGCACAATTTTTTTGCATAATATGAAAGCTGAAATTGCGCCGAATAAATAGAAACCTAACATGTCACGCTTCAAAATTGCACACGCTCGTGGAATGGCGCCAAACTTCGATACTTAAAAATCCCCATAGGCGATTCTTTAAAAATTTTTACTGCTTACATGTTTTGAGTTACAGAGGAGGTCTAGGGCTAGAATTATTGCTCTCGCTCTAACGTTCACGGTGACACCTCAAATGTGTGGTTTCAACACCATTTTCATATGTGGGCAGAACTTACGTATGTGTTCACTTCTGCGTGCGAGTACATGAGGACAGGGGCGCTTTAAAAAAAAATTTTTCTATTGTTAATTTTTCATAAAAAATTTTAATTTGACACTTTCAAAAAAAAAAAAATTGATCACTTTTATTCCTATTACAAGGAATGTAAACATCCCTTTTAATAGGAATATGGCATGATCGGACCTCTTTACAGTGAGATATGGGGTCAATAAGACCCCACATCTCACCTCTAGGCTGGAAGGCAAAAATTTAAAAAAATTAAAAAAAAACGATCATGGCTTCCCAGCCAAGGCGGCGCCATCTGGTCCACCGGAAACCTCTATGGTGGACATCCGGTGCCAGCAGATCTGTTCTCCAACTCACTGATCGCAGAGGTGAGTCGGTAGAAGCACCAAAGGGACGTCCCCTCTCGTCGCCCGTAAGAACGATCAAGCGGCTGGCCCTCCGCTATGATCATTCTTATGCTGTAGGGAATCGCTGGCTGAAAACGGCAATATCTGAATGATGCCTCTAGCTGCAGGCATCATTCCGGTATACCCCACAAACCCAGGACGTGTTAGGACACCCCACGGTCGGCAAGTGGTTAAATTACATTACATTATTTTAGTGTCATTTTAAATGGGACGAATTATAGAATACAAAATAAAAATGTTATTTACAGTATAATATCCTCTAAAATAAAGTTAAAGTGATTGTAAAGTCTTGTTTTTTTTTCAATAAAAATAACAAACATGTTATTCTTACCCAGATCCTCCTCTTCTCAAGTCCCTCTTCTGAGCTCCTGGCCTCTCTCTCCCGTGGAGTGCCCCCACAGCAAGCAGCTTGCTATGGGGCACCTGAGTCGAGTCACAGCTCCCTCTGTCCATTCAGACACAGAGCTGTAGCCCGGCCCCACCCCCTCTCTCTCCTGATTGGCTGACTGGCTTTGATTGGCAGCAGGAGCCAATGGCGCTGCTGCTAAGTCTCAGCAAATCAGGAGGGAGAGTCTCAGACGGCTGAGAATCTTGTGGACATCGCTGGACACAGATGGGGCTCAGGTAAGTATTAGGGGGTGCTGGGGAGGCTGTTGCAAACAAAAGGCTTTTTGTCTAGGAAGCAAGGGGAATAAGGGTGGCAAAGACCCATGTAAGGATGTAAAAAAAGGTGGCAAAAGCACTCAAATGGGGGAAAATGGGAGGTTCTGGAAATGAAAGGGGGAAATGGGAGGCAAGGGCTCTGTGATGGAAGGAGAAATACATGCAGAGGCTCTGACAAAAAGGGTAAATGTGGAGGCAGATGCTCTGGGTTAGAAGGAAGGTGTAAAAAGGGAGTCTGAGGCTGTGGGATGGAAAGGATAATAGGACGGAAGGGATGGGGGTGGGGGGTTAAAAGGCTCTGTGACAGTAGGAGAAAAAGGGGAGGTAGAGGCTCTAACAAAGAAAGTTAGAGTAGGAGAAAAAGAGGAAACAGGAAGGCAGAGGGTCTGGGACAGAAGGGAAAAAGGAAAGACAGAAGCCCTGAGACAAAAGGGAAAAAGTCGAGGCAGAGATTTTGGGTTAGCAGGGAAAAAAGGAAGGTAGAAAATCTGAAGACAGACGAAGCAAAGAGGAAGGTATAGGCTTTGGGGTACACAGTGTTCAATACATTATGCTACACAACCATGTGATAAATGTAAAAAAATAATAACAACCATAAAATAGTAATTGATTATGACCGTTTTTCTTCTTTTTGTTGGATGAATAGATGGAAGAGAAAAACAGACAGCTGCAGGAGCGCTTGGAATTGGCTGAACAAAAACTACAGCAAACAATGAGGAAAGCTGAGACTCTGCCCGAGGTGGAAGCGGAGCTGGCACAAAGGATAGCAGCCCTTACAAAGGTAATGAACAGGTGAAACATTTCTTTATAAGGATGCACCTTAAGGATGCATCATTCTACCATGCCATAGCAGCAAATCATGTAGGTGTTTTAGTTAAAAGGGGTTTAGCTTATTTAACCTAATAAAAAATACTATAAAGATGGTTTATGGTTGTGATATGTTACATTCAGCTTTGTTAGATGTCTTGCTTGGTTTTATGCTTACTTTGCACATTAGATGTTTTCATCATTTTGTTAATTTTATATTTTATGATTTATGCATGTGTGCCTTGAAGAATTTTATATATTCAGCAAGCATTGCTCAGTTTCCTACATGATCTTACAGCAGTAAGGTACCCCCTTTTCACATTAAAATGCTTGATCAACAGTTTTAATAAAAAGTAAGACGTCTTGGATTGTTGGTGTAACTATTGATCTCTCGCCTAGGCAACCTTATAAATGAAAATGAGATACCATCCTGCTACAAATAAACATTCATCTAGTTTGACAGCTGATTACTATTAGTGCTGAATTTTATCTCTTTTTTAATTTAACCTGTTTTTATTTACTGGCAATTTAGAGTTAGTATTGTTCTTTTCAAGAGCAAATAACATATAATGACATGGACCTTTTTTATTTTGATATTTTATAAGTATACCAAACATAATATCGTATTTTAGATATTTTCAAGAATGAAAAATCAGAAATCAATATTTGTATTAAAATATTCTTAAAAAAACAGAATGTTTAGTATAAACAATGGGCCCGCTATTAAATTGGGACCAAAGCATATGATGGGTGTTTTAGTACTTTAACTAAATGCTGTTACTTTTGACATCATCATTATCAACAAAAGGTAAGTATCATTAAAGTGAATCTCTAAGAAAATGAATTTGTTCATATGGTACACAATAAGAAGTAAAAAAATGATCTCAACAGAGTTTTATTTTTAATGTTTAATTATTTAAAAAAAATATAAAAACAAATAAAATTAGCAAGTTAGAATTAGCTTGTAAGGTAGTTTTGTGACTTTATAAGGTCTATGTATAAAACATTTATAGTGCAGGTGTCTTAATCATGCACACAGACACCATGAATGTTTGCCATATTGTTTTTGCTTGAGGTAAACCCAAAGAGAAAATCTCCTCCAATGCAAAGAAAAAAAACATACAAAACACCAATAATAGGGATAAGAAAGATAATCAAAGATTTGCAACCCATCACAACAGATGAAATGCTTAAAGTAAATTCCAAAACCCTTGGCTTTCAGACAACCACCGAACCTCAGACATAATGTAATCAGAAGGAAGCTTCCTTCTTATTAAAAAGTCACAAATAAAGGAACCAAGCCCTGTAACAAAAAACACTGCAAACTGTGCAGCCAAATGAATTCATTAAAAGGTGTCACACACACAAAAGGGAACTTCAATATTACATGATCATACAGCTGTAGCTCTAGTAATGTTATGTACATCATCCAATGCAAAACAAAATACAACCAAGGATCCTATGTTGGTGAAACAGGACAGAAATTACAAAGAAGAATGAATTTACATAGACACACCATTAAGGAACAAAAATAAGATGATTTTTGCACACCTGTGGGACCTAATTTTTCACAACCAAACCACACCTTGGAAGACATGAATGTTTTAGTTCTTAAGGAAAACTTCAAACCAACTCAGGAAAGGAAACTTTTTGAACTAAGAATAATACATCTTATTGAAATAAAGGATAATGGGCTAAATGTGGACCTCAGTTTTCTAAATCACTAACAGTTTCACGACCACTCTCACCTCTGTGACCCCTTTTCCCTCCCAGTCCATAGCCCTCTGCCTGCCTTAGCTCACTAAGGGCACTTTCACACTGAGATGGTGGGGGCCGTAGCGATAAAGCGCCGATAGTTTTTGCGACGCTTTACTGCTGTTTGAGCTGCGCTTTGCCGCAGCTAGCGGTGCGTGTTTAACCCCCTCATGAAGGGGTTAAAAAGGGGTTAAAAGCGCTCTGCATAGTGAGGCAGTTTTCAGGCACTTTACAGGCGCTGTTTTTAGCTCTAAAGTGCCTGAAAAATGCCTCAGTGTGAAAGTAGCCTAACTATCCAAGTTTACTATTGTTGTGTATGTTTATTTGTGTTTTTTTTTTTTCCCTCAGAGATTTTGTTAACATTCTGCTAAAAATGTGTGTATAAGTACTGCTTGAACCTTGAAGAACGGTGTACATCCTGAAAGCTTGTCGTGAAAACTTGGATGTGCAAATAAAAAATGTATCATGGGCAGTACTCAATTGTCCATATTGTTTTTATATAATGTCTTATAATCATCAGTTCCATCTAGTGGCCATAATGCAATATTCTTCCTGAAATACCTCAATAAAAGAAAAAAAAAAAGAATTATGGCCACTAGTTGGAACTGACAATCATAGAAGATAATTATATTACAAAAAATACAGAAAAAATTAATGGTGCCCTTTTGAATAGTTAGGACATCCACACAGCAAATGTTTTATACATAGACCTTTAGAGTTGTATATGGTGAGAACTATATTATTCAGGTAAACTAATGCCTCGTACACACAATCGCACATTCCGACAACAAAATCCATGTTTTTTTTCTGACAGATGTTGGCTCAAACTTGTCTTGCATACACACGGTCACACAAAGTTGGTCGGAAATTCCAAACGTCAAGAACGCGGTGACGTACAACACGTACGATGAGCCGAGAACAATTAAGTTCAATAGCCAGTGCAGCTCTTCTGCTTGATTCTGAGCATGCGTGGAGCTTTGTGCATCGGAATTGTGTACACACGATCGGAATTTACGCGAACGGATTTTGTCGTCAGAGAATTTGAGAACCAGATCTCAAATTTTGTGCGACGGAAATTCCGATGGAAAAAGTCTGATGGAGCCTATACACAGTCGGAATTTCTGACAAAAGGCTCCCATCGAACATTTTCCATCGGAAAATCCGACCGTGTGCACGAGGCAACTGTCATGTGACAGTTTAAGACAGTATAGATTTTTTTTTTTTTTTTTAATTCATGCTGTCCTTGATAAGTAAACTACAGTATCTCTTTCTGATAGTACATGAATTGTGATGCTGATGGCCTTGAGTTAGTGACCTTCTGCATGGTTACAAATCCTTTAGTGGTAATTAGAAGATAATTGTTTGTTGGGGGTTCATTTTAACGCAGGTTTTTTTAAGATGATTGTTTTTAGCAAAGGGGCAAGTGGGTAGGCAGAGTAGGAATTTATCACAACAAGCAAATGTGGATTTGTTGCTTTCTCTGTGTTTTATTCAGTGGTCTGTACACAAGACTTGGATAGAAATGTCCCATTGATAAAAATCTGAGTCTGTGTTTTTATCAAAGGAACATCTTAGAAATTACCTATAATATAAAACAGGGCCATTGATTAAAGTGTATACAGAGGCTAAACTTATTTTTTTTTTAGTTTTGGATAAGTGGGGAATAGTTAGCCAGCAATGCAAACCTAGCAAAGATTTTCACTGATGATATTCACCTCTCTATGGCCTCTAATATACAAACAGGGTAATTGAAAGTATATATAAAGGCAAAACTTTTTTTTTTAGTTTATGGATAGAGTGAGGAAGAGTTAGACAGCAATGGAAACTTAGTAAAGGATATTCACCCCTCTAGTTGTGTTGGTATCCATTATCACAGAAAATTAGGAGAAATCCAAAATTTTAGATTTGTCTGCATAGAAGAGGTGAGGGTTAGTTATGCAGTGGGGACAACTGTTCCACTAGTGTTACAGTAATAATTTACAGGGGTTTGTATTATTTGAAGGTTCCCTTTAATTTCCTGTTGTGTCTTCAGGACAGGAAGTGAAAAGAATTCCGAGCGAACATGTGCATAAAAAACACTGTGAACCCAATTGGGGCTTTTAACCCTTCCCTACTCTTTAGAAATGTATAACAGTTTTGGTTACACATGCACTTTAAAAACAGAGAAGGTAAAATGGTGAATATGTAATAATGTATTCATTTTACACTATAATACAGGGATATGCAATTAGCGGACCTCCAGCTGTTGCAGAACTACAAGTCCCATGTGGCATTGCAAGACTCTGACAGCCATAAGCATGATACCCAGAGGCAAATGCATGATGGGACTTGTAGTTTTGCAACAGCTGGAGGTCTGCTAATTGCATATCTCTGCTATAATACATGGTTTCTCAACCAGGGTTCTATGGAACCCTAGGGTTCCTCCAGAGGTTCCTTGAGCAGTGCGCAATTTTTGCCTCTCAGATAAGTTCCCACTGACGTCATTGATCTTTTTAGTTATCTGTAAGCGGATAAGCGGTGCTATATAAATACCTGCAATAATAATAATAAAAATAATAATACATGCAAAGAAAAACCCTAGTCTGCAGTCATATTTTTCAGTGTGCTATTTTCACACACTTTTACAACTTTCACCGAGATAATGAAGGTCTGTCAAGCACTAGCATTTAGACCATCACCAACATTTTTTTTCATTCTAGTATATTTTTTACTAAAACCAGTCAGATACAGCAACAGACCATTCACAAGTGAACACTGTAATAAACATTGGGGGTTATTTACGAAAGGCAACTCCACTTTGCACTACAATTGCACTTGGAAGTGCAGTCGCTGTAAATCCAAGGGGGACATGCAAAGAAAATAAAAAACAACATTTTATCTTGCACATGATTGGATGATAAAATCAGCAGAGCTTCCCCTCATTTCAGATCTACCCCACAGATTTACAGCGACTTCACTTCCAAGTGCACTTGTAGTGCAAAGTGGATTTGCCTTTTGTAAATAACCCCCATTGCCCCTTAACCATTCATTTAAAAAATGTGTGTTGTTAGGTTGAAATATTTGAAATTTCAACTATACATTATTATTCCCTGTGTGATATAAAGATTATAGCCATTTTATCCAAGATCAGATATTTTGTATCGTTAGAAATATACCTACTTACTGTTAACAGTTACAGAGCATAGCTTCTTAAATATTATTGATGTCTTCTCTAAAAGATACATACAAGCCACATGCTCTTCCTTGCAGCTAGGTACAATCAATACTTCTACTAAAACATATCCCATAAACCTATCACAGCTCACTCTGTAAATTTATGTAAGACATTTCTGAAGTGTCGGCCTAGTCTTTTACTGGAATGCACACTATATATCTGTCAAGAGCTGTACTGCAATCAGTAAATTTCCCTAATAGACTTACTTTGATAAAACACATGAATACATATTATTCTATTTACTTTGTTTCTTGTGCTACTTTCATCTATTGCTTCAACTGCTGTAGACAAAGAATGTGTTCTTTTCAGTTTTTTTAATTAAATAATTTCACTTAGTACCGAACTTTATGTCCGTGCAAAGCAAGTTGTCTTCACCACAGTGGGTTTTATTACATGGCAAGAGTAGTGTTATATAGCATCATGAAGCAGCCAACCACAGCTGCTTTCAAGCATGGAGAAGCTAAGGGGATTGGCTGTAATGTATTGGACCATGCTATTTTTAATTTTTTTTGCATGGTTAGTGAAGAAAACCTCTTGACAATATAGGGCAAGCCATTGCTGACTGATCCTATTAAAAATGTAATTTCAATTCTTTTGACACTGACCCAGAACAGCTCTGCCACTAACACAGAAATTTGCACACTAAATATTCTTGCTTTGATACGTTCAAGATCTTTGCTAGTCCATTAGATAAGCACTAACTCCCTGATGAAGGGAAATTATTTAGCTGCCTTTTTTCCTTTTGGTCCCTCATGGAATCAAATAAATATTTTTGGACTCTAAGAAGCATTTGTTTGGCACTCCCTCTGGCTCAATTATTTATAAATTATTTTACTTGGGTGATATCTGCCCCTTGGGAGAGGCCCTTTCTTTGGAATGCTACTGAACCTAAGCCATTGGACTGAGCCAAGGACTTCTATTTGTATCATTTTGAGGTGCATGCCCAGTGACTTCCTCCCACCTCTCCTTCAATATTTGCCTTGGTACAGGTTTCCTACAATAAGCTACAGCATCCTCTAAGAGAGGAGGTGGAATCCTTATGGGTAGAGCTACAAAGGGAGGAAACTAAGGGGAAAGTAATACTGGGGGTATGCTATAGGCCCCCTAACCAGAGGGAGGAGGCGGACCTCCTATCACAATTTGGATTCACGGCAAGAAAGGGAAGTGTTATTATAATGGGTTATTTTAATTATCCAGACATAGACTGGGTTGATGGAACCGTGCATTCATTTAGGGCTTGCCAGTTCCTAAATGTCTTGCAGGACAATTTCATGGGTCAGATGGTAAATACACCAACTAGAAACAAAGCGTTACTAGACCTACCGCTTACCAACAGTACAAACCTGATCACGGATGTGGAAATACGGGGCAATTTAGGAAACAGCAATCACGGGTCAATTAGTTTTAGTATAAATCACACAAATAGGAAACATAAGGGTAATACAAAGACACTGAATTTCAAAAGAGCCAACTTCCCTAAACTATGATCCTTGCTAGAAGATAATAATTGGGATAAAATCTTGGGAACAAAGAACACAGAGGAAAAATGGGTATGCTTTAAGAGCATAGTAAATAAGAGCATTAGCCAGTGCATCCCAATAGGAAATACATTTAAAAGAGCTAATAAAAGTCCTGGGTGGTTTAACTCCACGTAAAAATGCATATAAAAGCAAAGGAGAGGACCTTCAAAAAATACAAGGCTGAGGGATCATCATCAGCATTCCAACTTTACAAAGAATGCAACAAGAAATGTAAGGGTGCAATCAGGACGGCTAAGATAGAACACAAAAGGCACATAGCAGGGGAGAGTTAAAAAAAATCCAAAGAAATTCTTTAAGTACATAAATAGTAAGAAAGGGAGGTCAGATCATATTGGTCTCATAAAGAATGATGAAGGGAATCTGGTTACTAAGGATGGAAAGATGGCAAAGGTATTAACTTTATTCTTCACCTCAGTCTTCACGAGGGAATCGGGGGGCTTCAGTAACCAAAACTGCAAAGTTTATCTTCATGACATGTCACAGGAAGCACCCTCATGGCTAACAAAGGACAGAATTAGAATTAGACTTGAAAAACCTAACATTAATAAGTCACTGGGACCAGATGGCTTGCACCCGAGGGTCATTAAGGAACTCAGTCAAGTAATTGGCAGACCATTGCTCCTAATTTTTATGAACAGTCTACTAACTGGAATGGTACCAGCTCATTGGAGAAAAGCCAATGTAGCACCAATATTTAAAAAAGGGCCAATATACTTTCCTGGGAATTACAGACCAGTTAGCCTAACATCAATTGTATGGAAGCTCTTGGAGGGGGTGATAAGGGACTATATACAAGATTTTAGTAATGACAGTGGTATCATTAGCAGTAATCAGCATGGCTTCGTGAAGAATTGTTCTTGCCAAACCAATCTATTAACCTTCTATGAGGAGATGAGCTGCTATCTAGATAAAGGAAGGCCCGTAGACGTGGTGTATCTGGATTTTGCAAAAGCATTCGATATAGTTCCCCATAAACGTTTACTGTACAAAGTAAGGTCCATTAGCATGGACCATAGGGTGAGTACATGGATTGAAAACTGGCTACAGGGGCGAGTTCAGAGAGTAATGATAAATGGGGAGTACTCGGAGTGGAGAGTGGGTTCCCCAAGGCCTCTGTCCTGGGACCAATCTTATTTCATTTATTCAAACAACTTGGAGGATGGGATAAGCAGCTCAATCTTTGTATTTGTGGATGATACTAAGCTAAGCAGGGAAATAACTTCTCCACAGAATGTGGAAACCTTTCAAGAAGATCTGAACAAATTAATGGGATGGCCAATGTAGAAATGTTTAATGTAGAAAAATGTAAAATAATGTATTTGGGTGGCAAAAATATAAATGCCATCTACTCAGCATGCAATGCCAAGCTGCTACAAGCAAAGCAAACAGCATATTGGCATGCATTAAAAAGGGGATTAACTCCAGAGATGAAACAATAATTCTCCCACTCTACAAAACCCTGGTCCAGCTGCACCTGGAGTATGCTGGCCAGTGAACTTATTCTCTCTGGAGAGGAGACGCTTGAGAGGGGATATGATTTCAATGTACAAATACCGTACTGGTGACCCCACAGTAGGGATTAAACTTTTCCGCGAAAGGGAATTTTTTAAGACACGCAGCCATTCACTAGAACTAGAAGAAAAGCGGTTTAACCTTAACCCCCCTGGCGGTATTCCCGAGTCTGGCTCGGGGTGAATTTTTAATACCAAAAGCGGTATCCCCGAGCCAGACTCGGGATCGCATCGCAGGATCCAGGAAGAGTTTACTTACCTTGTCCCCTGTATCCTGCGATGTCTCTCCGCTGTGTGATCGGCGAGCCGCCGTGTCTCGCTCGATTCACAGTGCCGAGCTCCATTCCCTGCGAGCGTTGCGACGCACGGGGACGGAGTTCGGCGGCAAATTCAAAAAGTAAAACACACAGTACATATACAGTATACTGTAATCTTACAGATTACAGTACTGTATCAAATAATTACACATCCCCTTTGTCCCTAGTGGTCTGCCCAGTGTCCTGCATGCAGTTTTATATTATAAAAACTGTTCTTTCTGCCTGGAAACTGGAGATTGTCCATAGCAACCAAAACTGTCCCTTTACATCAAAAGTGGTTTCAGACCAGCTAGAAAACAGCGATAATAAATTAGAATCACTCGCAGAATTGAGCGATAGTGATTTGTGGGGAAATTCGTCATCAAACACTAAAAGTAACAAAAGCGACAATTCTGCAACTGAGCAAATTTCAGTGTTTTTGATTTGATTACATTATTGAATAATTTTTATTATTATTATATTATTATTTGTTATAATTATTTATAGTTATTATATTATAATTTTTTATTTTAGTTTTTCAAACTTTATCATACCCGGGATGTCTACTAGATTCTTGTTTGGACAGATTTAAGTGAATTATTCCTAAGAATTACAGGCCTATAATATAAAACACCAAATTTCTGTGCAAAATAATGGTACCGCTTTCAGCACCTAAAATCTGAAATAATCATACCGCCAGGGAGGTTAAAGTGATTGTAAGGTTTCTTTTTTTTCTTAAATAACAAACATATCATACTTACCTCCACTGTGCAGCTCGTGTTGCACAGAGTGACCCCAAACCTGCTCTTCTGGGGTCCCCCGGTGGCTCTCGCGGCTCCTCCCCACATCAGTTAACCCCCTGGGAGAAGCTCTCTCCTGGGGGAATACCTTGCAGGCGTGCTCCCGAGTCCAGCATTCACCATCCATTGAGGCCGAATGCAGGACTCGGCCCCCGCCCCCGGCACCCTCGTCATTGGATTTGATTGAAAGCAGCGGGAGCCAATAGCTGCGCTGCTATCAATCTATCCAATCAAGAGCCGAGAACCCTGGGCAGAGAGACAGCGCATCCCCGTCGGTCACGTTCCAGGGCTCAGGTAAGTAAAATGGGGGGGTAGGGGTCACTGCCAGGTGTTTTTCCACCTTAATGCAAACAGGTAGGTTTACAACCCCTTTAAACTGTGTAGAGGGTTCTTTACTGTAAGAGCGGTAGAAAGTGAAATTCTCTTCCACAGGCAGTGGTTTCAGTGGGGAGCATCGATAATTTAAAAAAACTATTAGATAAGCACCTGAATGACCACAACATGCAGGGATATACAATGTAATACTGACATAAAATCACACACATAGGTTGGACTAGTGTCTTTTTTCAACCTCGCCTACTATGTAACTATGAAATGTGCATCACTTTCAAGCACAAAGTGAAGGCAATTTTCATGCACAAGTATTCAGTGTTCATGCCATTGAAATCTGTTCTTTTCTCGGGAATTAGTAATTAGATGCTTTACATTTGTTCATATTTATCAGTGTAGCGCTACCCCTGTGAGGGCCACTTAAAGGATTTGTACCCCACTGGTTGGCCTTACCTTGTAAGTCCTCCGACACCTTTGACACCCTTTGTTTAGACATCTTGTTGTGACCAAAAAAACACTTAAAGACACACACTCAAATGAAACAGTTAAATATTGTTTACTGAGGTTTCAAAAGCATTAGAATTCAGTAAAATAAACTTGCCACTTGCAAAAGGTTTACTGTGCCAAATAACCCTAAAGACAGAAATAACAGTCAAAAAGACCAATAACTGATTACAACATATAAGTAATGAGTACCATCACAAGATCAACAGAATCTGCTTGAATTGGTCTCTGCAGGTTCAGGCAGGTGGAGAGCAGGAGAATGACCTACTCGTGTCAGACCACTCCTTTCTGTTCCCCAACACCACAGGTCCAGAAAAGGTTTAACACTCTATTTCATTTAATGCAACCAATTTAACCTTTAAGTCTTAAACCTGCTCACTTAATAGAGTCCTGGGTGAAAGTAGGGCCTTTATGGCACCAAAAGCGTCAATCCCTTGTGGGGGGAATATGTTGTAGATAGTTGCAAACACAAAAACCTCCTGCCCTTAGGAGTGGGTCCACACAATGTAAGTAGGCTATACTTCCATACTGGCTGTTATGGATACACCACCTCTTGCTGCCCTCTTAAGACTGAGGGAGTCTGGATAACTGGAACCACAAAAGAAAGAGAGGGCGCACAGACCTAGTGCATTATCCCAAAAACATTGCTTTATTAATAAAAATGGTAAGTATTATATTCACAAGATACCAAATGTATCAAGCTCATCACATGGTACAACGTCATCCAATCCTCACTGTATAATGTCATGTTAAGAGAAAGTAAAACTCCAGTAGGCAAACGTGGCTCGAGGACCAGCCTCTTCCTCTCCCTCCTCATATTCCTGTAGCAGGCATGTTGTCATTGAGCCATAAAGGACATTCATAGATTATAACGTAAGACTAATCGTCATGCAATTTCTTCTTTTGGTCACAAGATGGAGATAGGGAGATGCTGACCTTTCTTTTCCTGAACATGGGGAGACACAGATGACAATGGGAAGTGAAAAGTTTCAGGCAGTGCTACCAAGAGCTGTGGAGGACAGTGTGGTGAGAGGACTGTGCATCCATGAGGGACAACCATGTAGCCCAGCACTATCCCAGAAGACAGGCTTCTGAAGAAGAGAGTGTGTGTGAGGGATGAGGAGGCTGGAGACTAAAGAAGAGGAGAGGGAGAACCACGCTGCAGTGTGTGACCTGGGGCAACAAGGAGAGAGTGAGTCACGTTGCCCCTCATCACCAGAGGGAGTAGAGTGCTACAAGAAGAGAGGGGAGTCTGAAGTGTGGCTGAGGGAACGCCATCAGGGAAAGGGACCAAGCCACTGAAGCCCCTTTGCTGTGCCAGAGTTTGCACCCAAACAGGGAGAGAGAGACCCACCGTCTTTGCCCTGCTGTCCTCCAGAGTTGCCTTAGGTAACCCAAGCGAGTGAATGCCCATTGGAGGAACAACTACTGTTGTGTCACTGAGCCTGATGAGAGGGCCCTGCGCTCATTATTTGTTATCACTACTATAGACTGAGCCATTAGGAACTGCCTGACCTGCTATCCTATAGCCTTAATACTGCCTGCAGGCTTTACTAATGGCTGCAACGAGCTCCAACGGTTTAGCTGGCAAAGATTCAGGACTAAAAACTGCCCCTAACCTTAGGTATCCCAGAACCTTGGCCATTTGCTAGTTAAAGGGGTACCATACCTCTGTCTATTCTTTTGAGTGCACTCAAAACCTAGTGTGGATTTATAAGTACCCTTGTTGAAAGTTTAAATCCATTGTTTATTGCTAACCTGCCTGCTGCGTGTGTTAAGTTCGGTTTATCTGTTACTTACGCTAATCCGTATCAATAGATTAACCACTTCCCTAACGCGCATAGTGATATGACGGCGGCAGGAACCCTTTGTCCCTCCGGGGCGCGTGCACACGCCGCGTCACTAGGCACCCGATGCGCGTGACTGGCGGCCGCGATGTCCGTCGGGTCACCCGCGATTGCCCGTGAACACAGCAGGACCGTGGATCTGTGTGTGTAAACTCACAGATCCACGTCCTGTCAGAGGAGAGGAGACCGATGGTGTGTTCCCAGTACAGAGGAACACTGATCGGTCTCCTCTCCTTGTGAGTCCCCTCCCCCTACAGTTAGAATCACTCCCTAGGATACACATTTAACCCCTTCCTCACCACGTAGTGTTAACCCCTTCCCTGCCAGTCACATTTACACAGTAATCAGTGCATTTTTATAGCTCTGATCGCTGTATAAATGTGAATGGTCCCAAGGTAGTGTCAAAAGTGTCTGAAGTGTTCGCCGCAATATCGCAGTCACGATGAAAATCGCAGATCACCGCCATTACTAGTAAAAAAAAAATAACAATAAAAATACCATAAATTTATCCCCTATTTTGTAGACGCTATAACTTTTGCGCAAGCCAATCCATATACGCTTATTGCGATTTTTTTTTTTTACCAAAAATATGTAGAAGAATACATATCGGCCTAAACTGAGGAAAAAAAATGTTTTTTGGGGTTTTTTTTTTTTTTTTTTTTTTTAATGGCATATTTATTATAGCAAAAAGTAAAAAATATTGTGTTTTTTTCTAATTGTCGCTCTTTTTTTGTTTATAGCACAAAAGATAAAAACCGCAAAGGTGATCAAATACCACCAAAAGAAAGCTCTATTTGTGGGGGAAAAAATATCAAAATTTCATATGGGTACAGTGTTGCATGACCGCGCAATTGTAATTCAAAGTGTAACAGCGCTGAAAGCTAAAAATTGGTCTGGGCGGGAAGGGGGTGAAAATGCCCTGTATTGAAGTGGTTGAGCGTATTTACCACCAAACAGGTGTGTGTGTTTTTATTGGCATATCCCACAGCCAGGCAAAATGTATTTCTCACTTGCGTTGTATATTGTGCTTGCAGTAGTTTTATTCAACCAGGTATACCAGAGGGGCTGAGGTTGTTCTTGGAGTCGAGGCGCAGAGAACCCAAAATTTAACCAGTGGCTCCTTCGGGGTGGCACTACATCCCTTTTTGGGGCTATGATGTAGTCCCTTAGAAGAAAAAGAAGGCCTTGCATCTTCAGCTAGCTCTTTGGTGATATACTGGAGATATCCTGATAGGCAGAGTGAAGTAAATTAGCTGGTATGTCCTGGCAAGCAGGGTGATGTAAAGTGTGCTTGTGGTGTCCTGAAGCAGGATGAACACTGTCGCTGCTTGGCAGGGAGTAAGTGTAGCACAGGGTCCTACAAGTTTAGTCAAAAGAGCAAGACAACGTTGTCTACATGCAGTTTTCCTTGTTATAAGAGGGGTGGGCAAGAGCCCTCTCACCAGTCCTAGCGATCTTCCGTTATGAGAAGTGATGTGAACACTCCACAACAGGCCTCTGCAGGGCCTGGCTCAAGGGATGACGCTCGATCTCATGTCATGCTGCTGCCCTACAGGTTCAGGCGTGGATGTGACAAGAGTTGCTTCCAGGCTGCCGCTAGATGACCAGAAGTGGCTGTCAGTGGATGCTCCTGTACACACGCGTGATGACCCTCTCTCTCTTGTAGCACATGCTGTGACTCGGCCAGAGCACAGTCTAACACTGAGTCACTTGCTTGCAGATCCAGGCCGGGGTCCCAAGAGAGTAATCCCAGCCTAGACTAGGCTTTTTATTGCCTCTCCCAGCATTCTCCTCTCCCTCTTCAGCAGGTTGGTACTTGTAGTCCATAGAAAGAAAAGAACGGCTTCTCAGTGCTTCTCAGTTGTTTGAAGAAGCACTGAGGTCAGTGTGAAATGCATGCATCACCTCCTGGGTTCAGACACTCTGTCTTTGTTGGCTGTCATTTGCTATATTTGGAATAAAATCGTTGGAATGTTCCTGTGGTGTGCAGCTGTTCTTTTCTTTCTATTGATCATCGGTGGCTTGCACCCAGCGCATCTGGACTGTAGTGACTGCTCACCTGGAGCGGCATCTTCCTTGTTTTAAACTTGTAGTCCATTACAGTCCGACTTGAGTGCAAACCCTGGTTCCTTGGATTTCAGGTCCCAAGATGCTTTCATTTACTCTCTCATATTATTCAATCATTCATCCTGCTGGCAGGATGTGATGACATAGAGTCTAAGATAGGCACTAGAGAGGAATAGTCTCACTACAGTAAGTGCTGCAAAGTGTCTCTTGGTAAGGCCGGCAATATTAGCCAGCTTCTGCCTTTTAAAAATGTTTTTTTGCACTGTTACATGTCCCCTAGGGCAGTACCCGGGTCCCCATACACTTTTTATGGCAATAACTTGCATATAAGCCTTTAAAATGAGGACTTTTGATTTTTCATGTTCGTGTCCCATATACATTAATAGAGTTCGCTAGTTCGCTAGAACTTTTTGCCTGTTCGAGGTGTTCGGCCCATCCCTAGTTGTGAATTCCCTAACTGACCGCACTACTCATTCTATGACATTATCCATTTGAGAAAGCAGGCTCTTCAAAGAATGAGGTTTCTATAGTGTAGATGCATAAATCACCTTGAACATTCTGTAAAATTGTGCCTGGATAGGGATCATGGTGCTATGGAATACTTTCAGGACTCCTGTACTCAGTTTGGACACTAGGAATTGCTGTGTAGTTGTAACAGCAGAAGATTGCATTATTAATGTAAAATGTATGTCTTGATAAAATTTGACTTGAATACTAAAACCAGATAAAATTAGCTGTAAAACCTTCTCAGAGCCTATTGTGAATGCTGCAGATTAGATCTACAGCTCTTGGTCAACTTCAATAAACTATATTAAAATGTGGTTTAATTATTATAGATATTATTATTAATATTTTTTAATTATTGTGTGGCTTGGGGTGGGATTTTGGGGTATTGACATTTCACTTGGGAAGATATTCATATTTTACATACAAAAACATTATTGTCTGAGTTGAGAGAAAAAAAGTTGAGCGGCTTGACATTGCAATTATAGGCAATTTTTTTTCCATTTTTTTCCATTTTTCCATTTAGCTGTAGGCACAAGAAATGTAATACTTTTTGTCCTTGGTGTGTAAGCTTTATCTGTGCTCTCAACTGCTCCCTGCTATTTTCTAACTTGCCTAGAATTGTGAAAGGGAGAAGCAGGTTGTTTGCTATTAGCTTTCTTTCAGATCCTAAGGAACTAAGAGATGTGGACCTCTGCTTTAGTTATTAGAAATTTACCTGTGAATTATGAGAGCCTCCGCCAGGTGGCGGTTCAAGCTAAGATTAGTATGTTTTACCATTTTTCTTTTTTTTTTTCTGGTATATACATTGTCATTTTTTGTTTTATTTTCTTTAAGTGTTCTGTACAGTTTTATTATTTGCAGTCTTCTGTTGTGTTTTATCAACTTTGTCCCTCTCCTTTTCCTTAACTTGTTAGTCTGAGCCAACCTCCTCATCTGATGATTATCAATATGTTATGGAATCTAAACTACAAGAAATGGTCTCCATACGTAGGAAGGTAGTCCTACTGGACTTTACTTTCTATTGCTGAATAGAATCCATTTTACTTTATTTTTCATTTTACTGTTCTTTCGTTTTTTTGTTATGCCTTGATTATTGATAATCAACCATTGTGCAATTTAGTGCTTCAGGGGCTTATGATTTATGATAGTAGGTTTGTTTTCAAACCATGCACAGTCTGCATGTTACATTTGGCTGATTTCACTGCTCATAGGTAATCCTAATATATTGCTAGCGCTTGGATGTAGCAGGCCTCTGTAGCTGACACATTTCAAGCAATGCTGTCCAGCTGCCTGCTTCAGTACTATTTCTTTTTCTAGAGTAAGTCTGCAGTTAGTAGTAGCTTGCTTTTGTCTTTTTATACTTTACTTGCTGACCATCCCGGTCCCTAGATATTCACATTTCAGATCAGCTCTTTTCATTTTTTTTACAGGCAGAAGAAAGGCATGGAAACATTGAGGAACGAATGAGACATTTGGAGACACAGCTTGAAGAAAAGAACCAGGAGCTGCAGAGGGTGTGTACAGTATAATACGTTTTTTAAAGTATGCTAAGATTCTTATATGTAAATAAGTGGATTTAAAGGTGCTTGACCCTTTTTTATTAAGAAATCTGGAGAGCTAGATGCAATGCAGTGCATCTCTACTTTGATTCTGGCCAGAAAAAAGTCATGTTCTCTGGGCTTCAGCTTTTCCAAAGGTGGGCTTTCATCAAGAATGAATGCTTTTGTTGAAACTCAAGGGAAAAAGACTTACAGAGGAATGGTTTTATTCTTAGCCTGACATTAAAGCCCAAATCTAACTAAAATGTTTTTGATCTGACATTCAAAACCTGGCAGAGGCTGTAAACTTTCCCTGCTCTAGCCAAAATAAAATAAAAATGATGGACTTGAGCTGGGCTCTAACATGTTAAGGTGGCGAAGATTTATCTTTACTTCCTGTCCTTGTGAGGTAAGGAGAATTCCATCCTTAGACAGATGTCACCAGAACAGCTGTCCCCATTAAATATTTCCCTTTACTTCTTGTCCCGTTGACAACTGTAAAATTTTAGATTTCCCATCAATTTTAGTCTCATTGACAGTGGTCCTCATGATTAATAGAAAGGATAAATCTCCTCAGTGGCGAGAGAAACCAAACAAAGACAGTTGTTTTCAATTTTATACGTTCAATGGTTCCTAGTAATGTCCTTTTGTAATTCTTGAAATAGAATCAGCAGGCAAGAGGGTGCAGACAGGTAGAGATATGCTCAGAAAAGCCTAATGAATCCCTTGGAAGCAAATTATCTAAAATGTGAAATGCACAATTGAAGTACTTCATCTGTGTGTTTATATGTTTTTGAATAGAGCTCATGATTTGGTGAAAATAAGTAAAAAAAAAAATGTTTTTTAATATTAATATAGCAAAATTGCTAGAAACGATGACCTTTAGAAAAGGTTCACTTTAAATATTTGGCTGGCATTGATCAATTTTGTTGCAAAGCAAGGGAGTGCTAAACAGGAGCAGTGACTCCAATATAAGACAGATCTATGAATCTTGGTTCATAAATTCTTCCCTCTACAGATCAAAATTAGCACCATGACAATATACACCCTGCCCCTGCTTCATAATGGTATGTCTGTTTTCAGTGAATATCCCTTTCACACTGGGGCGGTTTTCAGGCGCTTTAGCGCTGGAAATAGCCTCTGCTAAATGCTTAAAACTGCCTCCCATTCATTCCAGTGTGACTTTTCTCACTTGGCCGGTGCACTTGCGGGACGTTAGGAAAAATCCTGCAAGCAGCATCTTTAGGGTGGGTTTGGAGCGCTGTATTTAGCGCTCCCAACACGCCCTGCCCATTGGAATGAATGGGCAGCGCTTTCAAAGCGCCTGAAAATCACTTTGAAAGTGCCGCAAAACGGGAGTTTTTAACCCTTTTTTAGGGTTAAACGCGCCATACTAGCGGGCGAACTAGCGGGCGAACTAGTAGCCTCACGAGCAACGCTTTACCGCTAATGGCCGGCGCTTTCAGTGTGAAAGTGCTCTTACAGTGCTAAATCTGTCTCATGCCTTTTCAAAACTTTCTGGAGATGGCTACCAACGATTCCTAGAGTAAAGGGGCAGCCAGCTTTGCAACTAATTTTGTTGCTAATTTGCTTGATAAATGTTCCCCATTGAATTTGAAAGCCCAACTCCAGCCAAAACATTTTATTTCGTTTTAGACAAAGCAGGAAAGGATCAGAGCCTCTGGTAAGGTTTTATTGCCTTCAGTATTCCTAATGGGATGGTTTTCCCTCACTTCCTGTCAGGACAGGAGACACAGACAAAATCAAAACTCACATTTTTTTTTTTTTTTAAGTAAGGAAGAGGATAAACGCCTGATGAGGTTTTTCTTATTTCATTTAATTTTTGTCAATGGCTTTCTGTCCCTGTAACAACCACAATATCAATTTCGTGTATGTGCTTCAGAGGCACAGGAAGTGAAAGACAATTAAAAAAGCCTGGCATATAACTGAATTCTTTCCACTGTATTAAAAAAAAAAAGAAAAAACCTGGAGTTGGGTTTTACATGAAGTCCAAGTGTTCACTGGTTATATTCACATTTTATGTGGGCATTAAAAAAATGTTTACTGGCCTTTATGTCATGGTAGGTATTTCCCTATTAAAGATAAGAAATCAGGATAGAAATAGGGTAGCTTATTAGTCTGAGAGAAGTATGTGGCCAGAAAAAAACCAGAACATCTTACATATATTTCCCCCTGAGGTAGATTTGATATCCCTGTATCGACACTATTTGGGGAGGGGTCAGGATGGCACGACAAAATATCTTGTAAGCTAAGGAGGACGCTTGTATCATCCCGATACCACCCTGGTATAATCTGCTACATGTTCATCATAGAATGGTGCACTGATGCACCTGATGTATATCCCGGATAACTATGCTGAGGAACCCAGGAGCCTGACATTCTAAAGAGCCCAGAGGAGGTTTACATGCGTGCTTTGACTTTGCTTAATCGCAAAGTTGCACGCTCCAAGATGAGCGTTTACTACCTGAGGGGGGGCACCTGAGTGAAGACACCCCAGCACGTCTTGGATCACACTTTTTATTGTTCTTAAATTACACAAACTTTTATCACCTTACTAGAGACGCAGTTGGATGCGATTTGGATGCGATTTATATGCACATGAGCACTTTGTCTTATGATTTGATTCACATATCCCTTGCAGTGTTGTTTATATTCAGCACGGTCATTCATGACCTACTTGGACACTATATATTTCACAGGAGCACTTTTTTTCTATGTTATTTGTTTATGTTTATGGTTTTAAACAAAGTTATGCACAAGGCACTTTAAATGTATGTTGTGTGTAATCATATCCATTTATTAGTTATATTAATTTGATTAATTTTACTTAGTTTTAGTATACACTACAATCTATATAATTTTTAGCGCAGTGTATTCAATTAATGTATTTATCTTTGCACGATATATGTGATGTGTTCAATGCTAGCAGCTTTTAGATAATTTATTGATCTTTCACGATACATGTGACAGGCTCAATACCATTAGTCTTTGGGTTATTTAAAGCGGGGGTCCACCTATCTATCGTTTTTTTTTTTTTTTTTTTGAGTTCATTCACAAACTTTTCTTCTCAGCATTACATACTCACATATTGTGTGTAATATGTCCGCCTGTGTCAGATTTCGTCGGAAAGAATAACTTATATTATTCACTGCAGGCGGTTTCCATCTTCATTGTGGGCATTTGAAGCCCACAAGCATTTATTTCCTGGATGTGGTGAATGCTGTGCTCCCAGCATTCACTGCTCGTTCCCGCACATGCTCAGTGGCATCCTGGGAAGCCTGAGACTAGCTCCCAGGAGTCTGGGAGAGGCTAGAAACACGCCTACTCCCACGGGAGGAGAACCAGGAAGTGCAAAGAAGAATAGAAAACTAAAAGGTAATTACGGCGATTTTAATTTTTTTAAACGGCATTTCAGCATCTAGGCAAGGAAGAGAATACATACAGATATTGTTCAAAATTTTGGTGGAACCCCGCTTTAAACCACTTTAAGCATCTAGACAGTGGTGACTCGCAGGATTTCTTTCTATTTTAGAACATCTTACATGCACATTCTAATTAAAGGATCTTACCTAAAATGGAACAAGAACAAGAATGACAGCCCCAGAATTTTTAAGTTAAAGCAGTATAAGTGACACATTTTACCTTGATAGGTTTCCTTTAAGGCAAACTGGTGCTTTGCCCATTCTTTCTCTTTCCCGTCAGAATATACTGGCCTTTCCTTTGTTCTCTCGCCACTTTGTTCAGTGATGAGAGCTAAAAGAAGTACCCTCTATGTCTATGGAGAGTAATATTCCTGTGTAAACAATGACAAAGCCCTGTGTGATCTATGACTCCAACAACTTGTAACTTGTACAAGGTTCCAGTATTGCTCCTGTAGGCTGAATGCAGTGGAGAAAAAAGGAAGGTAAGTATATGAGTCTGTGGCAGTTTGGATTAAAGTGCACCCGTTACCCATTATAAACAAAGCATAGAATCACTTTAAGGTCAATCAAATGAAGGTTTTCTTTTATTCAGTTCATGGTATAGCTATTGTGGAAGTAATTGGTCACATTTACCTAGAATTGTTCTGTAATGTTTTACATGCTTTGCCACTCTTCTAAGAACTGCCCTCTTTTCTAGTTACTGTTAGAAACATACCACAGCATTTATAACCACATGTATAAATCAGTCACCTTAATCCAATCACCATAAAATGTGTCATGGGAGATGTTAATTGTCCCAGAACATTATGGTACCTGTGAAAGTTTGTGAAGGTACCCTAATCTAGTTACATCATTCTTCTCCTAAGTTAGTAAAACAACAAAAAATTGTTTTCTGATAGTGGAACTTGGTAAAAGAAAAAAAAAACACAAAGTTTACACCGCTGTTTCTCAACTCCAGTCCTCAAGTATCCCCAACAGGTCATGTTTTCAGGATTCCCCCCCCCCCCCGAGGACTGGAGTTGAGAAACATTGGCTTAGACTAACCAGTTGCCTTTCATTTTATAGCTAAAAACGGGAATCATTTTTAGTCTGTGATTACCATTTTGACTTAGCCTTCACATTTAGTTTTTCAAGGGTTGGTCTATTGGGCAGCACAGTGGCTAAGTGGTTAACACATCTGACTTGCAACACTGGAGTACCTGATTTGACTCCCAGCCAGGACACTATCAGCATGGATTGTCTTTGTATTTTCTTTTCTTGTGTGGGTTTCCTCCAGGTATTCTTGTTTCCTTCCACGCTCCAAAGACATGCTGGTAGGTTATTTGGCTTCATTGCAAATTGCCCCTAGTGTATTTGTGCATGTACACTATCTTTGCATGTTAAATAGGGACCATAGAGGGTCCTCCTTGAGGACACATATGGATGTGAATGTACAGTATGTAAACACTGTGTAAATTCTCAGTGCTTTTTAAATACCTACAGTATAATAAATAAATACAATTTGGGACATTAGATGTCTTCCACACAAGGTTTGCTGAACAATGTTGCCTACATTGTACAAATGGGAGAATGTTGTTTGAACATTCAGAAGATTGTGTGATATTCAGTTTCATCTTTTAGGTAAAACACTGTTTTGCCAGTTCATTGTTAATCATTGGTGTTCTGTTTCTCGCTTCTCATGGGGTGTTTTTTCACCTTCTCTCACATGCTTCATGCTGGAAGATGTAGTTTTCAAAGTGTTGGAAAGAGCTGTGAAGTTACCTGTAATGCATGAACATTTGTAGATGCATATAAAGCTCTTATGTTATGTTTTTACACTTCACAATGTGTTCATTGTGAAAATGCAAGCATCTAATAGTGTGCGTGGCCAGTTGCACTGAAATTTTTCTTTTAAAAAACAAATGCTAGGGGGGTCAAGATTCTTAAATTATTCTTAAATTTATTCTGGGACTCTGATGATAACCCTGCTTTAGGAATCTCAGATCTGTATACCCGCCATAGTCTATAAAAGGGGTCCCACTCTCTCTGCCGGTTGCCAACCTACTAGATTGAAATTTACTGACACGAAACTCCAAATTTACTGGCACAGAAACGTTTTTACTGGCATTTCCAAAAGTTACAACATTACAGTCTTAAGTGCAAATTTCAGTATTTAGGCTACAAACAAGTACAATTTGCAATTAGCAATGTGATTTAAGGTAGATATTAGGGCAAAAAACATATTTCTTATTTTATAAATTTATATTTATATTTGATAAAGTAAGTTGCTCAGGGACAGGCAAGAAATTAGAATAGGCAGAAACACACACATGAAATTGACTCTCACAGTGACACTAGCGGCAGCACAGATGATAATGACACGTCACCGACACAACACATCCCCCCCTGAGTCACAGTGACAGTCTCTCTCCCCCGCCACGTGGTCGCTTCAGTCCACTCCAGTTCAAACAGCACTGACAATCCGGCTCCCGGGTTGCCTTGCTCCCCTCCCACAGACTCGTATTTGAGGCTTCGGCCCTCTCCACTCGGCTGCCTTGCACTATGACCTCACATGACATGCTCAGGCACCTCCTCTGCCAGACCCGCCCCCTGCCAGAACACAATGTAGCAGGCACTCGGATGGTCTCAGCTGACTCACAGCCATATTTTTTACTGGCAACCTTTTCCTGTCACTGGCATTTACTGGCAGGAGAAAAGTGCCCGTTTTTTACTGGCTGCCTGTAAAAATATTGACGGGTGTAAACACAAGCTGGAGCCAGTGGGCTAATACTAACAATAAGGCTAGTTTCACACTGGGGCGGGGGGCAGTAGCGGTAAAGCGCGCTAATTTTAGCGGCGCTTTACCGCTGTAATAGCGGCACTTTTCGGCTGCTAGCAGGGCACTTTTAACCCCGCCAGTGGCCAAATAAAAGGTTAGCAGCGCCCACAAAGCGTCGTCCATTTATTCCAATGGCAGGGGTGGTGGAGGAGCGGTGTATTCATCGCTCCCGTACCGCCTGAAAGATGCTGCTTGCAGGACTTTTTCCAACGTTCTGCAAGCGCACTGTTTCAGTGTGAAAGCACTTGTGCTTTCACATTGGGGCTTCAGGTGAGGCGTTTTTCAGGTGCTTTACAGGCACTATTTTTAGCCCTTTAGCGCCTGAAAAATGCCTCAATGTGAATATAGCCTAATTTAGTGTGGTCTGACCCATTAGAGCAGGGCTCAAAATTTAAAGTCCTGAGCTCCTAGCCAGGCCTTAAAGCGGGGGTTCCACTCAAATTTTTAACTTAATCTTACCCCCTTCAGTTAATTGCATAGATGTTCAAATGCCACACGAAATTTTTTTTTATCGCTGTAATAACCTTTATTTGTACTTTATTGTGGCACTTCCTGTCTCTCCTCCCATGGGAGTAGGCGTGTTTATTGCCTTTCCCCGGCGCCGCACTGTCTCCTGGGAGCTTAGTGTCAGGCTTCCACAAGCTGTGAATGAGCAGCATTCACCGCATCCAGGAAATCAATGCTTGTGGGCTTCACATGCCCACAAGCAAGATGAAAACAGCCAGCATCACATTTTTTAAGTTATTCATCAGTACAAAAACAGACAGAGGCGGAAATATTACACCCAAACTGAGTATTATTTTGGGATTAGCAAAGTGTCTCAATGACCTAAAAAAAAAAAAAAAAAAGATTGGTCTCCCGCTTTAAGAGTTACTCACCACCAATTGCCCCACCCAACCCCTACCCTGCCCCACTCCTAAACACGCCCTCATAAATTATCTCATGAAATAACACTGTTGAATGTTTTATACAGAATTTATTTACAAAGATAAATATTAACAACAACAACTTTAACAATATTAACATAACGTATATATCATTGATCTGTGATAAATACAATATGGATAACATCTGATTGGCTACAATAGGCACTGTACCCCAGTACAGTGAGAAAAAAAAGCATCTGGAATGCATCCAGAAACACATCAAAAACGCACATGCAGAAACACATCGCAATGGATCTGGAGAACGCTTTTGTGATCTGAACGTGGACTTAAACCCAGCCTTCTCCTCCTCCTAAAAAAAAAAAAAAAAAAAGATGAAAAATGTGTACTCGGAATGGTCAGGGGTGGATAGTGGGGTCCCCCAGGGTTCTGTGCTGGGACCAATCCTGTTTAATTTGTTCATAAACAACCTGGAGGATGGGGTAAACAGTTCAATCTCTGTATTTGTGGACGATACTAAGCTAAACATGGCAATAACTTCTCCGCAGGATGTCGAAACTTTGCAAAAAGATCTGAACAAATTAATGTGGTGGACAACTACATGGCAAATGAGGTTCAATGTAGAAAAATGTAAAATAATGCATTTGGGTTGCAAAAATAAGAATGCAATCTATACACTGGGGGGAGAACCTCTGGGGGACTCTAGGATGGAAAAGGACCTGGGAGTCCTAGTAGATGATAGGCTCAGCAATGGCATGCAATGCCAAGCTGCTGCTAACAAAGCAAACAGAATATTGGCATGCATTAAAAAGGGGATTAATTCCAGAGATAAAATGATAATTCTCCCACTCTACAAGACTCTGGTCCGGCCGCACCTAGAGTATGCTGTCCAGTTCTGGGCACCAGTCTTCAGGAATAATGTACTGGAAATGGAGCGAGTACAAAGAAGGGCAACAAAGCTAATAAAGGGTCTGGAGGATCCTAGTTATGAGGAAAGGTTGCGAGCACTGAACTTATTCTCTCTGGACAAGAGATGCTTGAGAGGGGATATGGTTTCAATATACAAATACCATACTGGTGACCTCACAATAGGGATAAAACTTTTTCGCAGAAGGAATCTTAACAAGATTAACAAGAGGTTTAACCTTAAACTACATAGAGGGTTCTTTACTGTAAGAGCAGTAAGGATGTGGAATTCCCTTCCACAGGTGGTGATCTCAGCAGGGGGGGGGGGCATCAATAGTTTTAAGAAACTATTAGATAAGCACCTGAACGACTGCAACATACAGGGATATACAATGTAATACTGACAGAATCACACACATAGGTTGGACTTGATGGACTTGTGCCTTTTTTCAACCTCACCTACTATGTAACTATGTATGTAATACGTTGTATTGCTGTTGGGAATGACCAGAACCAGAATGAGTAGACTGTAACCAATAGCTGAATATAGTTTATATATTTGTGTCTAATTTTGCGGTTTAGGCTAGACAGAGGGAAAAAATGAATGAAGAACACAATAAAAGGCTTTCTGATACAGTGGATAGACTCCTAACTGAATCAAATGAACGGCTGCAGTTGCACTTGAAGGAAAGAATGGCTGCACTTGAAGACAAGGTAATTTTGAAATTTTGCAGCTTCCTCTGCAGGAAAAGCTTAAAATGTTTTCATGTGCTGGATTTTGCTGAAAGCACATTTGTTCAAGGTAGCATGTCAGTTCTATACAACTTATTGCATTGACCTGTATTGTATTACAATTGTTTTTTTTGGTGACATTTTTTTCAAAAAAGTAACCCGTGTAACACAAGAAAAACAGGGTGTGGCTATACTGTATAGTTCAGTGATTTTCTTGTAGTTTTATGCAAATCTGAACAAGGAATGATATACAAGTCCAGTTAGGTAAGTAATCTTTCACATTTCAGTTGAGACCATACAACTACTGTAAGGCCCCTTTCACACTGGGGCGGTGGGGGCGTCGGCGGTAAAACAGCGCTATTTTAAGTGCTGTTTTACCGTCGTTTTTGCGGCTGTATTCGGCCGCTAGCGGTGCGGTTTTAACCCTCGCTGACGGCCGAAAAAGGGTTAAATCCGCTCGTACAGCGCGGCTATAGCCGCGGTATAACCACGGTATAGTCGCGCTGTCCCATTGATTTCAATGGGCAGGAGCGGTTTAGGAGCGGTGAATACACCGCTCCTTCACCGCTCCAAAGAAGCGGTTGGCAGGACTTTTTTTACCGTCCTGCCAGCGCACCGCTTCAGTGTGAAAGCCCTCGGGCTTTCACACTGAACAAACAGCGGAGGCTGTTTAGGGGCGGTTTGCAGGCGGTATTTTTAGCGCAATACCGCCTGCAAACCGCCCCAGTGTGAAAGGGGCCTAATAGTTTCCAGAACGAATGATGTATTAGGGAGGTTATTAGAAGTGCTGTGCTTGCAGTTGTACAGTTACTAAATTAAAAAGCTACATTTCCTTCCTTCAGCATAGGACTCAGTAATATTCAGTAATTTGTCATTCTTCGTGCTTTGCTCCAGCACTGTAGATAAACTGGTCGACGACCCAGTGCAAAATTTAAGCCAGGGCCCGAATTTCTCTCCTTAAATACTGCCTTCTCTACTGAACAAGTAAAGGGGTTGATTTACTAAAGGCAAATAAACTGTGCACTTTGCATATGCAGTTGCGCTCATTTTTCCAGAGCTTAGTAATACCTCCTAAAGATGCTTGCTACTCTGGCTTGAAAACTTTCAGTTACTGACCCAGAAAAAGTATGCTTATCAGGACAGTAATAGGGGATTAAAACTTCCTTATCTTGCATACTTGGATCATCATGATAGTCAGTTCAGCATTTTCAGTACAGATTTCCTTATAACACCATAGGGTTGATTTACTAAAGGCATATAGACTGCGCACTTTGAAGAGTACAGTTGCACTCTGCATGAGCTGTTGCTCCAGAACTAAGTAAATGAGCAGAAGCTCTGTGACTTCTATCATCCAATCATGTGCAAGCAAAAATGCTGTTTTTTTTTTATTTTCTTTGCATATTATTAGGTATTCTTTGCAAAGTGAACCTTTACCTCATTTACTAAGCTCTGGGGCAACTGCTCTTTCAGAGTGCAACTGTGCACAATCTATTTGCATTTAGTAAATCAACCCCTGTAGGTGCTACACCATATATAATAGATAAATATAATTTGTACTTATTACTATTAGACATGTGCACACTGAAATATTTCGTTTCGGAATTTCGTTTTCATCCAAAAAATAAATTTATTTAGTTACTCCCGAAATTTGTTTTTATTTGTTTAGTTTTTCGTTAAAAATTGCATTTGTCCAAAAATCCAAATTAATTAAAGAGGAGTTCCACCCAGGGGGCCGTAAAAAAAAAAAAAAATTAAAAGTCAGCAGCTACAAATACTGCAGCTGCTGACTTTTAATTGGACACTCACCTGTCCTTGGGTCCAGCGATGCGGGGGATCGAGGCCCCACTCGTCCCCCCCCTCCACTCGTTGGCGCCGGCATTTCAACTGTGGGCGCCGGGCTGTGGCTTCACAGCCTGGCACCCACTGCGCATGCGCGAGCGGCGCCGCGCGCCGTGATTGGCCGCTCAATCACCTGGGACCTGTAATGGGTCCCAGATGATTGACAGGAGGGAGGGAGCAGAGCGGAGCCCTTCCTGTGCCTGGGGGGAAGTGATGTCACCAGCCCAGGCAAAGGAACAGGCAGACTACGAGGGACCACTTAACAACAGGCATTTAGAGGTAAGTGAAAAAAAAAAAAAATATCCAAATGTTTTTTTGGTTTTTTTTTTAGATTTTTTCCAGGTATTTTTGTTTTTTGGGTGGAACCCCACTTTAAGGTCGAATCTGTCATTGAAGGCTTATGGTGTCTGTCGAATGTTCAAAGAGGATTCGACGGAGCAGCTAAACTGTACGACGCCGTATAGTTTACCTGCTCCGTCAAATCTTCTTAGAACTTTCAACAGACACCACAAGCCAAAGTATGTGTGTACTTAGTTTTAGCTATCTTACTGCTCCTCCCCTTTGATTACAATCAGCCAATAACATTCATCATCATCATTATTTTTATTTTACTTCCCCCATCCAATTCCAACAGCGATCTTTTCTCCCCTATGTCGAATCTTTTCTCTCTATGTTGAATCTTTTCTCTCTACGTCCAATCTTTTCTCTCTATGTAGAATAATCTTGGACTAATAGAGTTAAGGTTAGACACATTCGACCACAGGTTTGATGGACACAGATTTTTATTGTCAGCATCATGTTGAATCTCCTATCTACAGTGGGGCAAAAAAGTATTTAGTCAGCCACCAATTGTGCAAGTTCTCCCACTTAAAAAGATGAGAGAGGCCTGTAATTGTCATCATAGGTATACCTCAACTATGAGAGACAAAATGTGGAAACAAATCCAGACAATCACATTGTCTGATTTTTAAAAGAATATATTTGCAAATTATGGTGGAAAATAAGTATTTGGTCAATATCAAAAGTTCATCTCAATACTTTGTTATATATCCTTTGTTGGCAATGACAGAGGTCAAACGTTTTCTGTAAGTCTTCACAAGGTTGTCACACACTGTTGCTGGTATGTTGGCCCATTCCTCCATGCAGATCTCCTCTAGAGCAGTGATGTTTTGGGGCTGTCGCTGGGCAACACGGACTTTCAACTCCCTCCAAAGGTTTTCTATGGGGTTGAGATCTGGAGACTGGCTAGGCCACTCCAGGACCTTGAAATGCTTCTTACGAAGCCACTCCTTTGTTGCCCGGGCAGTGTGTTTGGGATCATTGTCATGCTGAAAGACCCAGCCACGTTTCATCTTCAATGCCCTTGCTGATGGGAGGAGGTTTGCACTCAAAATCTCACGATACATGGCCCCATTCATTCTTTCATGTACACGGTTCAGTCGTCCTGTTCCCTTTGCAGAGAAACAGCCCCAAAGCATGATGTTGCCACCCCCATGCTTCACAGTAGGTATGGTGTTCTTTGGTTGCAACTCAGCATTCTCTCTCCTCCAAACATGACATGTTGTGTTTCTACCAAACAGTTCTACTATGGTTTCATCTGACCATATGACATTCTCCCAATCATCTTCTGGATCATCCAAATGTTCTCTAGCAAACCCCCTACTGGCTTAAGCAGGGGGACACGTCTGGCACTGCAGGATCTAAATCCCTGGCAGCGTAGTGTGTTACTGATGGTAGCCTTTGTTACCTTGGTCCCAGCTCTCTGCAGGTCATTCACTAGGCCCCCCCGTGTGGTTCTGGGATTTTTGCTCACCGTTCTTGTGATCAATTTGACCCCACGGGGTGAGATCTTGTGTGGAGCCCCAGATCGAGGGAGATTATCAGTGGTCTTGTATGTCTTCCATTTTCTAATTATTGCTCCCACAGTTGATTTCTTCACACCCAGCTGTTTGCCTATTGCAGATTCAGTCTTCCCAGCCTGGTGCAGGTCTACAATTTTGTTTCTGGTGTCCTTTAACAGCTCTTTGGTCTTCACCATAGTGGAGTTTGGAGTGTGACTGTTTGAGGTTGTGGACCGGTGTCTTTTATACTGATAAGTTCAAACAGGTGCCATTAATACAGGTAATGAGTGGAGGACAGAGGAGCCTCTTAAAGAAGAAGATACAGGTCTGTGAGAGCCAGAAATCTTGCTTGTTTGTGGGTGACCAAATACTTATTTTCCACCATAATTTGCAAATAAATTCTTTCAAAAATCAGACAATGTGATTGTCTGGATTTGTTTCCACATTTTGTCTCTCATAGTTGAGGTATACCTATGATGACAATTACAGGCCTCTCTCATCTTTTTAAGTGGGAGAACTTGCACAATTGGTGGCTGACTAAATACTTTTTTGCCCCACTGTATATCGAACTGTTGTAGCAACGAAAACGAAAATAAAGCATTTGTTTATGTCGGATCTTTCGTTTTTCGGATTCTGCGCTTTCGTTATCGTTTGTTAAAACAATATCGAAAATACCTGAAATTCGGACGAAAATGCATTCGGACAAAAACTAATCCACATGTCTAATTACTATCAAAATCCTAAATTGTGTATTTGAGTTGTAGCAAAAACAAGCTTCGGTCAAATGCAAAACTTCAAATGCAATGTGAATGTTTTAATTTGCCTTTAGCATTTTGAGGTTACATTTGCATTGAAAGAACTATGGGGTTGATTTACTAAAACTGTAGAGTGCAAAAACTGGCACAGCTCTGCATAGAAACCAATCAGCTTCCAATTTTTTTTGTCAAAGCTTAACTGAGCAAGCTGAAGTTAGAAGCTGATTGGCTACCATGCACAGCTGCACCAGATTTTGCCCCCACCAGTTTTAGTAAATCAACCCCTATGTTTCCATTCTGTGACAGGTCCAATGTCCTCTGCCCGACAATATCTTGCCTAATTTTAGGCAATAGGCCCAGCAGAAAGTGTTTTCTGATCCTACAGATCACTCTCTAAAATATTTTTTTCTCCTACTTATTGAGGGACACAGGATTCATAGATGATTAGGTCATACCACCGCCTGCAGGAATTGTTTGACTTTGGCAACCAAAAAAGTGACCAGTCCAGTATAACCTCTTCTACTCCCAGCATGCTTCAGTTTTTTTTTTGATAGTGCCTTAGAAAGATGGATGCCTTTTCTCTACTGAGAAAAGTTTATCCATTTTTACTTGTCAATTTTTTTGTCAAGCACTGAGCTCTCTGCATTGTGGTGCTTTGGAGACCTGAATGTACTGTATTAATTAGCCACAGAGTGCTTTCAGGGTCCAGAGCTGTGGCACAGCCTCTGGTGTGACCCAGTCCTTGAAAAGACTCACTTTATAAGTAGGCCATTCAGACCAATCACAGAGAGCTACTTTTGTTAGGACCATTGGGCACCCTTATTATCCCTATTTTTCCATCAGTGTAATGCAGAAAGGGTTAAAGCTAGGGTTGTTAGGTGGAATGTTGAGCCATTCAGTGAGAAGAAGAAATTCCCCACCAATGCTTCTTGTTTCATGTGACATGTGGATCATCCTCTGTTGGTATTTGCTGCCCACCTACCCTTAAGGCCTAGCCTTGTACCTTAAGCTACATTGTCCCTGCTGTTTTCAGCACAATATATCAGATCCCAGACACACGGGCAGCAGCTCTACTGTAACAATCCACTTATGGGTCCAGTGCTGCCTGCAATTCACCCACCAAAAGGACTTGACACACTGACATCCTGGAATGTTGCCCTCTCTTTGAGTCCCTGCACTCTTCCTTAGCTCAGATATATGTGCCCCCCTACCCCCCCCTCTTGATGCTATCCTAGAAGGAATTCACTGCAGTTAAGTATTCATGGGCCAACTTGCAACCTTTATTACTGACTCTGAATGATTTACCTCCAAGCTTTACCCTGCAAAATTGTTAACTGGTCTGGTGTGGCCTTAGCGGACTCTGAGCTCTCTGCTGCACACGCTGTCTCGGTCTGATGTTGAGCCTCAATAATCTTTAACAGATGAGGTTGCCCCTGAGGAGCCACTGCCATTGATGTGGTTATTGATATTGATCTGGTGTGCACCACTTTAAAACTGGAAGATCAGCCTGTAGCTTTTACCAGTGCTGCTACCTGTCTAGGATTCCTTCGAGGCCCTAAGACTACCAAGACCTTTCTGGTGCACTAGTCCCAGACATCCTTTGTGGGGACTGGGAGACTCCTGATAAGCTGTTCACATCTCCAAAATCTTTGGCAGCTTGTACTAATTTAGGAGTCGTTTATTAGGAACTGGGCCATTTCATCCATTAATCCAACACCCTAATAAAGTACTGATGATTCCTGTGGATGATGCGTCTGTTTTTAAGAATCCTATTGATAAATGTGTGGAGATTTTTCCCAAAAACCTTGTTTTCCCTGGCTGGCCCTGCATTGCACCTGCCTTAGCCATGTTGCTAGTCTATAAAAGTCTAGTTATGCAATTAGAACTCATGGCACCAGCCTTAATCTACTGTGTAGGTGAGATAGTGGGTGCCCTCCCCTTCCAAAATAGTGGGACATTTGTTAGCCCTTGTGGACACCTGGACAGAAAGCTTTTTAGATGCCTGGGTACAGGAGGTGGTTTCCAGGGGCTACACACTAGAATGCTGCTCCAAACCCTCCTCCCAGTTCATGTCTTCTAACCTACCTATGTGACTACATGGGTCTCCATGCAGCCCTTAGAGATCTTCTGGATAAAAGGGTTATCACCCAGTTCTTACAGCAGAATCATTTCAGGGATTCTAGTCCTAGCTTTTCATAGCCTTTAAACCAAACGGTGTCGTGGAAGACACCTTCGAATTTCAAGGCCCTCCCTTCGGACCCAAAAACTCTGCATGAAATCCACCAGGTCTGTTGCAGCCTTCTTCATTTAGGGAGACTGTGTGGACATCAAGGATACATACTTGCATGTCATCATTTTTCCAATTAAAAAACTTTGCTTTTCTGTGGGTTCCCAACACATCCAGTTCATGGTCCTGCCTTTCCACCTGTCTTTCGCACCCCTACCATTCACTAAGGTTGCTATGTCATACTCCCAGGCCATCCCCAGTGTGGAATATCTGAACAACCTCTTTTTAAAGGGGCAGCCAACACAAGTTCCAGCTGACAAGGTGAACAACACGGCCAATAAAGTCCTTGAAAAGGTTTGGATAAATGCTGAACCTTCAGAAGTTAGCATTGGAGCCAGCTCATCACTTGCAATATCTGGACTTTATCCTAGACATAGATAAAGTCAATTTTTATTCCCCAAGAGAAATATCAAACTTTCAGCTTCCAGACCAGGAGCTACCTTACTCTGGGACTGATGGTAGCTTTCTTCAAGCCAGTCCAGTTTGCCCAGTTCAATCCATAACACTACAAATTAGGATCCTGTGTGGGATGAATAGGTGCAGTCTCTACACCAGGGGTCTCAAACTGGCGGCCCTCCAGCTGTTGCCAAACTACAAGTCCCATGAGGCATCGCAAGGCTGACAGTTACAAGCATGACTCCCACAGGCATGATGGAACTTGGAGTTTCGTAACAGGTGGAGGGCCGCCAGTTTGAGATCCCTGCTCTGGACCAATTTCTCTGACACAGAAGATCGGGGTGTCTCTAGCCTAGTTCCTCCAGAATCCAGTTCTCGAGTTGGAGAGATCCAGATCCTCACAGTAAATGCTAGCCTTACAGGCTAGGAAAGAGTCTTAGACACCTTGGTGGTGCAGGGGACTCGGACACTGGAGGAATCCAAACTCTAGAGCTCCGGATGGCTTGGTTGTCTCTACAATGTTGGCCATCCCCAAATGGAGAGTCAGCTGATCAGGATCCAGTCTGAAAACTCCACATCAGTAGCTTACATCAACCATCAGAGAGAAGACCTGCTATGACAAGACAAGTAAAAGGGATTCTGTCAAGGGCAGAACTTGATGTTTTAGCCTTGTCCACCATTTACATTGCAGATGTGGATAATTGGCAGACAGGCTTCCTCAGCCGTCAGCACCTGGATCCAGGGCAATGGGCTCTTTACCAGTAAGTGTTCCAGGATCTGTGTAAAAAGTGGGGGATGCCAAATGTGGATCTCCTGGACCAGGTTCAACAAAAGTAAATGAAACAAGGTTTTCTCTAGGTACAGAAATCATCTTGCAAAAGTAGTGGATACTCTGGTGACTCAGTTGGATCAGTAATGAATGATATACACCTTTTCTCCCCAGAAAAATCCTTCCTCATATGCCCTACAGGATCCAGATGGAGAGCATTTTTGTGATGCTCATAGCTCTGGGTTAGCCCAGGCAGATGTGGTACACTAAAAAAGATCAATACTCCTGGCAGATGCTTTGTTGACTCTGTTGGCTGTATTGGAATGGCTTTTGAAGCCCAGATTATGAGGGACTGGGGCCTTTCCGAATGATGGATGTTAAAAGCCAAGAAGTCAACTTTCTGCGAACTGTTAGGAAAGGCTTTCATCTTTGCAAGTTCTCCTTGGGACAAATCCTGACCTTTTTATAATCAGGCTTGGATCAGCATTTGATCTCAGTGGTTGTGATCTTGTGCCAGAAGACCACTAGCCTTTCATTTTTTCTTTGTTTAAGACAAAGTACATCGTATCTCTCATGTAGCTTCCCCTGTGTGTTTTTCTGTGACTTTTTTGGATTTGAATTGTGCTCTCTTGGCACTTCAGAACTCCTCTTGAACCTATCGGGGTTATTGCCCTTTCCACTCTTACTAGGGAGGTTACTTTCAGGGAAAATGTTATTAAATATACTTATCTTTCATTGCTGGACCTAGGGGGTTGCTGGGGTGGGCTACGCCCTACTAGATTCCAGTTGTGCCAACCTATGGACAACCTAAGGACTTTGGCCATCAAGAGAAGCTGTCTGCAGCAGCTGGCTGCATCTCTCAAAGCTGTGTGTCTGTGACACTATCACTGAGCTCATCTAGCACAATGCCCCCCCTCCCCCTCCCCCCTTACCTGCACGAACAGGAGAGACAGATCGATGTGACCACCTCCTCGCCCCTCTCCTCATGTTTGCCCCATCCACACTCCATTTCCCGGCCGGCGCTATGCCTGAGAAGATGTGTGGTCGGGAAATTTGAAGCTCTACAACTGACAACTACTTGGTGGCTGCAAGATTGATACCTCTGCCTGATACCATCAGACCAACCTGGGGTGAGTGAGCTGAGCTCTGCACTATGTCAGAACTCTCTCCATCCCCCTCTCTTCTCTCCCCCATCTGTCTCCAACCCCCTCTCTGTTCATGTCCAGGTAACACTTAGGGACAACTTTAATACTTTTGGGAGATGACTCACAATCTGCTTGTTGGATAAACTTATGAGGTTTTACCTCTGTTTAACCCCTTTCTGCCCAGCCCTAGCATCCCTTTAGAGGCTTGTTTACATGTGTTTTGTTTTCTGAAGAGCAATCTGCATTCAGAGAGCATTTAACAGTCAGTGACTACCTCCTTTAAACCCTAGAACCCCACGAAAATGCACTGCAACCATGTGCGTTGCACGCAGTTATGGGGTGCTTTCAAAGCAGCTCCATTTACTTGAATGGGACATGGTAAGCAGGCACTGTGCCCTCAGAAAGTAAATGAGGGTATAATTTCTGCCACGGACAGGAAATAAAATATTACAGAGGCAGCATGTGTACACCCCAGCCCTGTGTTGTAAATTTAGAGATGGTTTAAAAAAAAAAAAAAAAAACAGGCACTTTTCTCCTCTCCATAAATGTCTGTAGACAGGAGAAAAGTCCCCTTGTCATTAGCTCTGAACTGTGTATACACAGTTACGAAGCCAACCTTTTTGAGAACTGCCAGGCTTGGCCTCAGTTCAGGCAGCAGGGGAGGTTCAGGTGTGCACTTGCACAGTGACGACATGGCGCTTATCTGGCATGGTTTATATTCACAAACCCCAATGCACCAGTTTAGGCTGAGTCTGGCAATTCATTAATTGGTCTGACTCTGCAACTGTGCATGCACAGTTCAGAGCCAGAAACAGGTGGATTTTTCTAAAGCCTTTTGATGCCAACCATCGACCAGTGGTGAAGGCATGTGTAAGGGGGCACTCTGCCAGACTCTGATGCAAGGGGCATATCTGCTGTAAATGTGGGACTCTGATGTAAGGTGGTGGCCCTTTGGGAACACTGATGTATAGGGGAACTTTGGTGACATGGATGGAGGGGGAATGTGTAGGAGGATTGCCATGGACGCTGAGCTAAGGAAGGACTATAATGTGACCGTGGCGCTCATCCTGACTGCTGCACTCTATATGATGCTTTGTTTATTGCTTTCTCCTGACCCCTGTACTCTGTACATTATGCATTGATCTACATAGACCTGACCAAGGTGTTCATTGTCTTCACTGTTGCTGGTTTTAGTGAAGTTCTTCTTTAAGGTAGGCTCAGCCCATACATCAGTCATTTGTTCAATGACTAATGTATGAACCAAAAAAAAAATTACTTGATTCCCCCATCCACATATTTGACACTGCCCTGCTAACCAACTGTACTCTGCCCTACTGATTCCTGTTTCTGTATACTGTTCTGTTGACATCCCATTCCCTGCCTCCCCTGGCGAAAGTCATTGCAAAAACGCCAACTTCCATTTTCTTTGAGCACTAACACAATAAGATTAGACCAATTACTATTTGACTCCTCTATAACCCCCATTTCAAGCCTTTTTTTTACTTCTTGGTGAATTGGCTCTCATCTGGCTTCTGGAATTTGATAGAGTTTTGAACTAGACAAATGACACACAAGAGCAGCACTCCCAACAAAGCAGACTCCCCACAAATCTTAAGTGGAGTCTTTCCACTAGGTGCACAGGCTTAAAGGCTCTCCATCCCTATAAAAAGTATTCAGAAGAAGAGGTAGCTGGCAGCTCCAGAATCAGCATTGCTACAAATAGATGGATTAAAAACAGCTTACGTGTTTTGGCTTTTCTTCTGCAATGGTTTCAACTAGTCCCTTTCCCAATGTCGTGTTCAATCCCAGATCCCCAACCTGGCAATTCTGAAAATGTCTCTTTATTGTGGAGTACAAATTCTCTAGCTTCCTGTTGTTGATCTTTTGACAGAGTCTCTGCTATCCCATCTTCAGGGACTACCAAGTTAGGCGGAGTGGGAGTTTGCGTAGTCTCAGCTACCAGGGATTCCCTATCTTTCCATTGTTTTAGCAAATTCACATGGTATATCTGCTTATTTTTCCATCCCCCTGGTTAGATAATTTTGTAATTCATGTCACCTATTTTTTCCAACGCTTCCTGCCCTTTGGCTAGGAATTTACTTACGACCATGGGGACCAACACCAACACCCTATCACCTGGTGAAAAAGAACGTACCTGGGCCCCACAATTGTAAATTCTCTGCTGAGCCAACTGGGCTTGAGACAAATGTTCCTTCACAATAGGCATCATTTGCGCAATTCTGTCTTGCATTTCTGCCACATGTTCAATCACACCTGTATGAGGGGTACTCTCACTCTCCCGTGTGTCTCTGGCAAAGTCCAATAGAGCCCCAATGGGTGCCTCCCATACAGTAACTCAAAAAGATAGAACCCCGTGTGGATGATTGGGGAACCTCTCTGATTAGACAATCCCAATTCTTTGTGTCTTTATAGATCACCTTCCTAAAAAACTATTTTTATGTTTTGTTAAATCTTTCAACTAACTCCTCTGTCTGATGGTGATATACTGAAGTATGTAATTGACAAGGGAAACTCAGGAGAAACCTCACAATAGGTTTTCCTAGGAGTACATTTAGGCTCGGAGGAAGCACTTAATGGGGAGTCAGGTAAATCCCAGAGTTCCCAGAATTTTAGGAAATCCCTGCCTACAATGGCGTCATGTGGTAGTTGGGAAACCAAACCCACCTGATGACACAGGTTACCCAGGGAGGTTTCCCTAGGTAACTTCATTAAATAGGTTTTTGCATAGCTTAGTTAAATGATTTTTATTGTTGCCCTGCCTCATGATGAAATTTGCACCAATCAATTGCTGATTATAGGACCGGGCATAAACATTCTGGTTTATTATTCTGTGTACTCTGTATAAATCTGCTACCTTACTAGCACCAAAGCAGTCTCATACTTACTATTAAATTACAAAATGGCTTGATGTCAGCATATAAGGCATCACCCGACACGTTTCATGGGCATGCACATCCTCAGGGTATAAACCCTAAAGATAAGGCACTTTTTGGCACTTAAGTGGCGCTTTTATAAGTTTATGTGTTCTGGTTTGCATAATTTTCAGATGCACTTTGCGTGTATAGTTTTATGAATGTTCCTTATGCACGTGATATGAATTTTTTTCAATCAAATTTTGTGTGTGTAACTTTATGATTTATCTTCATGCACTTTATGTATCTATTTTTATGAATTTTCATCATGCACTTTATGAATATATATTTTTATGAATTTCATTCTTATGAACTTCATTATAAGTGCTGCACTGTTTTTGATTTATTGCATATTAGATTTGTCACCTTTTTTGTGCTAGCTGCTCTAGTCTCTGAGCTCTCACTGTTTCTTTTTTGTATGCATTTTAACTTGCCAGCATTTTGCAACCAAAGAAAAAAACTTTACTTGGTTTTTGAACAGAATCATGGGTCTCAGCTCTTGCTAACACAACTACACTGTGTGCACAATTATTAGGCAAGTTGTATTTTTGAGGATTAATTTCATTATTGAACAACTACAGTGCTCTTGGTCAATCCAAAATGTTAATAAACCTCAAACCTGAATATTTAAGAAAGTAAAAGTAAGCTTTTGGCTTTCTCGTGCAGAATTATTATGTTGGCGATCAACCTTTCGTGCAGCAGTCGCCACAGCCTCCCAGACTAGACATGTGAGGTTCGTTTCGCTCCGAGTTAAAATTCAGACGAATTTTCGTTATTCCAAATTAGAATAGGACTGAATTTAAACGAATCCTAAATAACAAAATTCGAATCATTTTCGAATAGTTTTTTAATACTTTTTGAATTCGAATAGTTTGCAGATTCAAAAACTTTTTGAATTCGAATAGTTTTCAAATTCGAAAACTTTTCGAATTCGAAAACTATTCAAAATTGATTCGAAAACTTTTTGAATCAATTTGAAAACGAATAATCAACACGAATTCCGAAAATGAATTAAACTAATTTAACTAAAAAAAATTTGTGTAAATAACGACTGGAAATGAAACTAATTTTTTCATTATGCACGTCTATCCCAGACACTGTTCAAAGACGTGTACTGTTTTCCTTCACATTTAAGAAGGGCCCACAAGTTCTCAAAAGGGTTTAGGTAAGGTGAGGAATGGGGCCATGTCATTATTCTTTCATCTTTAAGGGCTTTAATGGCTAGCCATGCAGTGGAGTACATCAATGCATGCGATGGAGCATTGTCCTGAATAAATACCATGGTCTTCTTGAAAGATGCAGACTTTTTCCTGTACCATTGCTTGAAGAAAGTGTCTTCTAAAAATTGCCAGTAGGTTTGGGAGTTGATTTTGAGTCCATCTTCAACCTGAAAAGGTCCAACTAGCTAACCTCTAATATCAGCCCAAACCTCCACCTTGCTGGAATCTGAGTGGAAGCGGAGCTCTGTGCCCATTACTGATCCAGCCACAGACCCATCAAGTGTCACTCTCATCTCTTCAGTCCATAAAACCTTAGAAAAATCTGTCTTCAGATATTTCTTGGCTCAGTCTTGACGTTTCAACTTATATGTCTTGTTCATTGGTGGTCGGGTTTCAGCTTTCCTTACATTGGCTATGTCTCTGAGCACTGAACACCTTCTACTTCTGGGCACTCCAGGTAGGTTGCAGTTCTGGAACATGACAGCACTGGAGGATAATGGGTTCTTGGTAGCTTCACGTTTGATTCTTCTCAAATCTTTGGCAGTTAACCTCCCTGGCGGTTTTCCCGAGTGTGGCTCGGGGTTAAAATTCAGGACCATTAGCGGTAACCCCAAGCCACACTCGGGATTACATCGCAGGATCCTGGTGCCTCCTTACTTACCTTGTCCCCGGGATCCTGCGATGTCACCCGCAGTGTCCGAGGGCTCCGTCCTCCTCCGAAGCCTCTCCTTGCCAGGCTCCGTTCCCTGCGAGCGGCGCGATGCACGGGGGCGGAGCCTGGCGGCAAATTTAAAAAAAAGTAAAAATCATAACACACACAGTACTGTAATCTTACAGATTACAGTACTGTATGAAATGATTTCACATCCCTTTTGTCCCCAGTGCTTTGGCCCATGCCCTGCATGCAGTTTTACATGATATACACTGTTCTTTCTGCCTGGAAACTGGAGATTGTCCATAGCAACCAAAAAGTGTCCCTTTACGTCAAAAGTGGCTTTAGACCAGCTAGAAAACAGCGATAGTAAATTAGAACACTTGCAGAATTGAGCGATAGTGAATTGTGGGGAAATTTATTTTATTACTATTTTTTTTTATTTTTTTTTATTATTTATTTTTATTTATTATATTATAATTTATGTTTTTGTGTTTCAAACTTTATCATACCCGGGATATCTACTAGACTCTGGTTTGGACAGATTTAAGTGTGTTATTGTTAAGATTTACAGACCTACAATATAAAACGCCAAATTTCCATGCAAAATAATTGTACCGCTTTCAGCACCTAAAATCCGAAATAATCATACCGCCAGGGAGGTTAATTTGCATCTTTTTTTCCCCAACACATTTCTTGCAACCCTGTTGACTATTTGCAAAAGAACCTTTGATGGTTCTGTGATCACACCCCAATATCTTAGCAATTTCAAGAGTGCTGAATCCCTCTGAAAGACTTTTTAAAATTTTTGACTTTTCAGTCAGGTAAATCTTTTTGGCCTATTTTGCTTAAGGAAAAGAAGCTGCTTAATTATGCACACCTTGATGTAGGGTGTTGATCTCCTTAGGCCTCACCCTCCCCCATTACACAAATACACATCACCTGATATGCTTAAATCCAATAAGCATTCAAGTTTATACAGCTTGAAGTTGGACAATATGCATAAAAATTATGATTTGGTCAAAATACTAACTTGCCTAATAATTGTGTATACAGTATGACCTAGTATAATTTAAAGAGGTTGTAAACTCTGTTACACCACTTGTACCTACAGGTAAGCCTTTAATAAGGCTTACCTGTAGGTACTGTGAATATCTCCTAAACTTGCACAGTTTAGGATATATTCAGAGTGCATGCAGCTGATGACATCATTGGTGCATGCGCTCTGAAGGTCTGGCTTACAGTGCCGGACCTTCAGAGCCCATGCCGGAAAATGCGTACCCTGAAGAAACACCATTCATTCTAAGGTAAGTATTTCATAATGCGATGCATACTAGCACATAATGCCGTTGTCTTACAGGTTTATTTATTTTTTTATATTCTTCAGCGGTTTACAACCGCTTTAAACATGGTTACTGAAAGGGACACTCAGAGGTGTTACTGTCATGAGAGGTCATGGAGGCTGCTATTGTTGAACTCTGCTTTTGAAAATGCTAGTCTCTAGCTGCAATTTCAATGCTTTTGACATCAATGCTTACCTGGGAAAAATATAGGCATAAGTTGTTCTGACAATTTATTGCATGTAGTGCCGAATTATCAGATTGGCAGTGTAGAGACCAGCCTAAGGGACCCATGCCGTTTAAGGGCCCCTTGATAACAAATCAAAATAATATTGATTTAATCTTAAAAGAAAATTACTATGAAGCTTTCTTAAATTGTTTACAAAAGATAGAAAAAATGAATCAACTTAACTTCCCTGGTGGTATTCCTGAGTGTGGCTCGGGGTGGATTTTCAGTACCAAAAGCGGTAACCCCAAGCCACACTTGGGATTGCATTGCAGGATCCAGGTACGGTTACTTACCTTTTCCCCAGGATCCTGCAATGTCTCCCCGCTGTGTGCGGCGGCTGTGTCTCCGCTCGATGTATCACAGCGCCGGGCTCTGTTCCCTGCGAGCATTGCAACGCATGGGGACAGAGCATGGCGCCAAATTTAAAAAGTGAAACACACAATACATACAGTACACTATAATCTTACAGATTTTGTCCCCAGTGCTTTGGCCCATGCCCTGCATGCAGTTTTATATTATAAATACTGTTCTTTCTGCCTGGAAACTGGAGATTGTCCATAGCAACCAAAACTGTCCTTTTACATCAAAAGCGGTTTTAGACCAGCTAGAAAACAGCGATAATAAATTAGAATATGAGCGATATTGAATCGTGGGGAAATTCGTCATCAAACACTGAAAGTAATGACAGCAACAATTCTGCAACTGAGCAGATTTCAGTGTTTTTGATTTGATTACATTATTGAATAATTTGTATTATTATTATATTATTATTTGTTATAATTATTTATAGTTATTTATTATACTATATTTCGTGATTTTGTGTTTCAAACGTTATCATACCCAGGCTGTCTACTAGACTCTTGTTTGGACAGATTTAAGTGTGTTATTCCTAAGAATTACAGGCCTACAATATAAAACGCCAAATTTCCATGCAAAACATTGTACCGCATTGTACCGCTTTGAGCATCAAAAATCTGAAATAATCATACCGCCAGGGAGGTTAAGGAAACAAACTGTACTGTAATATTGTAATGTACCCAATAACAACTTAAAGTACATAAACCATAGACATCAGGTTCACATTACAGTTTGTCTCTTAAAAACTCATCTTCTTTCAGCTATCAGTTTGTAAAAAAATTTGGTGCAACCTATGGACGTTTAATGCACAGTTGATGATGACCATTTCCTAGCGGTGAACGTGCACACTATTTAGTTATCCCACTGGAGCTCGGGCATGAGAAACCTCCAGAAACCTGCAAGGGGGTTACTAAGGTTTTGACTGCCTAGGGACCTCCACAGAGGTTAATCCGCCACTGATTGCATGCTTGTTCTGAGTCTGTAAATGAAACCTACTAGAGTCAGGAAACCCCCATACAGCATAAGATAGGAGAGTTTACAATAAGGGCATTGAAGAAATGGCTGCTGAGAATAGGGCTTTACAGTACTTTGAGAGTAATAAATTATACATAGGTCATTTCAGGCAGTAATAGTCATTTGCAACATTAGTTATATCTTGGGTATAACTTTCAATAAAATAATTACAAAAAAAGTCAATGCTTTAAAAGATCAAATATATATTAGTAAATCCAAACGTTTCAATGCATATTGTACATGTTTATGTGTATATAGTTATATAGCAGTTAGATAGTGTTATAGTTTACTTTAATATAAATGTGGTTAGGTTTAAAGGATGCCCTTTGTCATTCGAAGGTTACACTTGACAGCTACAGATGGAGAGCCCAGAGTCAAAATACATATGTATGTGTATCAACTGTGACTATCTTTATTCTTTGGGAGATTGATGCATCACGAAAAATTTTAAGAAAAACATAATTATGGAAAAAAATGCTTTTGCTAATATAGCCTAATATTTTCAAAGAAAACCTAGGTAAAACAGTTGGGCAGCCATTAATAATCTGGTTTTGATAATTATGTGGCTGTCATGCTAATGCCCAGATTTTCTTAAAACGCTAACCTGAAATAGGAAAAAAAGATTGGAAAAGTCAGGGATAGGTGAGAGGTCCTAATCTGTATACTGGTTCCAGATAAGCCATTGGAAATTTCTTTTGATGCATAGCATAAAGAGTTCATACCTTGGTCTTGGAATATACAATAATGAGCTGGTATTACTAACTGCAATGACGCACACAATAGCTTTCTTTGTGTCACGTTCATACCGGAGCACAGTGTTTCACTGCATTCCAGAGCTGTGTGATATTATACAACATGTTTGTATATCACACCTCTCTGTATGGCCCTGTATGTCACTTCACTGCTCAGCAAGCGCAGTGCACCACACTGCTTTGCAGTGACATGAATGAAGTGTCACTATTTACGCCTCACTTATGTAAGGTTGAAACAGAAAAAAAGGGAGCTGTGTGATGCAATAAAACGTGCATAATAGACTGCTGCCCACCCACTAAACCGATCTGGCTTGGTGTGCAGGCAAGTGAGAATGGGCTGTCAAATAGTTCAGGTACAATAAATTAGCAGCATCATCTCTTCATGCACCACACACATGGCTCCTGCTTGTATAACGATAGGACAATAGACTGGTTTTACATAAAGTAAAGCTTGTGTACTGCAACTACTGAATATAAACAGTGGTATTATATTGAAGTAGCACTTTCTAATACAGTTATTGTTATGAAGATGCCATATTTGATCTTGTTTAGTTCAAGAAATTATCTTTCTTACCTTTTTACATGGTTAAAAGTTCTGTCATGTGACCAGGCATCTCTTTTTCCTAATACTGGGTGGGGAGGTTACAGGACACTGTGCAGACACACAGTAAGCCTGTTCTTGAGTAGGGAGCGTGTTCAACAGTTGATTGGGAGGGGGTGTGTGCCAGGGGAATGGCTGTGATTGGTCGAAGAGTGTGGTGACTAAACAAACTACTTAATACAGGCATGCTGTGTGTCTGCACATCTGGATGACCAGCCAAAGAATGAAAACTGACCACACTAACACAAATCAGCTTCTGTGCTTTGTGTGGTCAGTTTAGACCCCTAGGTAATTTTTCAGGCGTTTTAACGTTAGAAATAGCGCCTGTAAAGCGCCTGAAAACCGCCTCCCATTCATTTCAGTGTGACGTTTCAGAGCAGCATCTTTTGGGTGGTTTGGGAGCGCTGTATACAGCACTCCAAAAACGCCCTGCCCATTGAAATGAATGGGCAGCACTTTTAAAGCACCTGAAAAAAAAGCTTCGGAAGCGCTGCAACACGGGCGTTTTTAACCCCTTCTTTGGGGATAAAAACACCCCGCTAATGGCCGAAAAGCAGTGCAAAAGTGCAACTTAAACAGCGGTAAAGCGCTGTTAAAACGAGTGGCTCTTTATCGCTAACGGCCAGCCCTTTCAGTGTGAAAGTAGCCTATATACAATGTACGTGATCACACAGGGCACAAATTTCTACAAAATCCGAAAAGCAAGATTTCTATTCACCCAAAAGAGCAATGGGTGCTATCTTGCCAGAAAGTTAGAAGTTATATATTAAAATCTGATAAAGGTATTGAAGTATTCAGTGTTCATTGCCTAACCTGGTCAGGAACACCAGTTAGATATGAGTATTTTGGCTTATAGTACATGCTGTCTGTTTAAATGTATGGTCATTTTGATATTGGAAACCTTTTGATTTTTGTATTTTTTTTTTTTATCTTACAGAATATTTTACTTCAGGATTCAGAAAATTTCAGAAAACAGTTAGAAGAATGTTTACATGAAAAGGTACACAATTTTTTTTTTGATTAGTCTGATTTTGGCTAAACCATAAACAGGAGATCACAGTCTGACAGATCTTGCACAATAATTACAGGTAAACGTGTATTTGTATGGCACTACTTGTATACACCAAGGGTAATCCAAATAAACCTATATATATATATATATATATATATATATATATATATATATATATATATATATATATATATATATATATATATATATAATATATTTATGGTCGGAGCCCTATGTCCGATATGGACATAGATAACACTTGTAGTAAAGATAAGACTTACCATCGGAAATAGACCTGAAAGTGTGGACTTACCATATGAAATAGACCTGAAAGTGTGCCTTGGTCTAATGGCCGGTATGCCAAAATAAGGGGGCATACCCTGGTTTAAGAAATGATTATTCTGTAAGAGAAATGAATGAAATGAATAGTTGAGAAATGCTGTGAAATGGGGATGGGAGGGTGGGTATCGCGCACAGGAAACCGACAAGCACCACAGGTGAGCGGGCTGCTTAAATACCCCCCGGGCTCCTCCCATAAATTCAGGCCACCATACTGGCCTTCCTACTTATGGTCGGAGCCCTATGTCCGATATGGACATAGATAACACTTGTAGTAAAGATAAGACTTACCATCGGAAATAGACCTGAAAGTGTGGACTTACCATATGAAATAGACCTGAAAGTGTGCCTTGGTCTAATGGCCGGTATGCCAAAATAAGGGGGCAAAAACATTCAGGTAGGGTTATAATTTTTATTGGTTTTCAGTTATTTATTGAGCCAATTTGGAGAATGCCTGTGCCATCTCTGTTTGTGGATTGGGGATGTACCGGGCGAAGCAGGCTGATTTCCACCTGCCTAACCTTTTGATGATGTGATCTGGCACCCCGTGGCGGGATGCCGCGGAGGCTGCTCCGATGCGGAAAGAGTGTCCGGAATACTGACTAGGGTTAAGGTGGAGATTGCGGAGAAGTATTCTTATGTGGCTCACAAACTGAGAGGCATTTAAGGGTTTGACTGGGAATGGTAGAAGGGGACTGCTGTCTGGTTGTTCAGGCAGGAGAGATAGGAGTCGGTTGAGTACAGCGACTGGACACCAGCTGTTGTTGGTTCTGTAGAGGTGGATGTTCACTCCCGAGCCAGTTTGCTGGGTTTTAGAGACCTCGAGGTGCAGGATAAAGTGGTCTTGGTGTCGAAGCAAGTGTCGTCTGCATAGTACTAGGTCTGTGGGTTTGTTAGTGGTGAATTCGCCAGGCCGCAAGAACCCGTAGTAAGCTAAATATATGGCTGCTTGTAGGACCGTGCTGGGGAGCAGACCGAATGGCGAAGTAGCCAGTATGTTTGACATGTCCCTAAAGATGGGCCCCGTAATGGGCAAACGCTTAGTGCTGATGACTGGTTGTTGTTTCTGTATTCCCCTTAGGATGGCTCGTATAGCGTGGGATGAGAACAGTGACGACTTCGTCGGGTCTTCAAGCGCCATGAAATGTTGAATGCCGGCTAGGTATAACCGGATGGTGTTGTAGGATAAGGCCAGCTGCGTGTGGCAGTGTGCCGTGAAGGCCAGTACCTGTTTGATATCTGTTGGTTCTTTGCGGCAGGGCGTGAGGAATTTGTTGAAAGCCTTCCAAGCTGTCTGGTAGGCTTTGAGTGTGTTGCGGGAGAGGGAATTATTTATGAGTTGCGTAGCTCCGTGTAGATGTTGCACTAATCCAGGGTCAGTTGTGACCAGACGGGGATAGGGGCCGACATTGGGTCGGCATCGGGAACCTGTTTGAAAAAGGAGGGATAATTGAAACGTGATAGTGCGTCAGCTGCTGAGTTGTATCTGCCGGGTATAAATTCACAGTGTATGTTGAACTGATGTTGTAAAGACAGTTGAACCAACCTGCGCAGGAAGGACATGACTGCTAGGGACTTGGACCTGCCTCTGTTGATGATGTCTGCCGTGGCCTGGTTGTCGGTGGTGAAGACTACGGTTTGTCCTGTCCAGTGGGGGCCCCAGAGTTGTGCGGCTGCCACTATGGGATAAAGCTCGAACAGGGCAGATGTTTGGGAAAAGCCGGGTATCAATAGTATCTGTTGAGGCCAGGGTCCTGAAAACCAATGATGGCCAAAAATTGCCGCGAAACCTGTGGAGGCTGCAGCGTCAGTCACTACCTGGGGTGAATGGATCGAAACCATAGGTATGAATAGAGATATGCCATTCCAGGCGGACAAGAATTCCTCCCACATTGATAGGTCCGCTATAGCTGCGGAGTCTAATTTCAAAATCTGATCAGGGTCTTGAGTTTCTGACAGAAATCTAAGTAGGCGTGATACGAATGTGCGGCCTTGTGGGATAATTCGCATAGCGAAGTTGAGCATACCTAGGAGAGACTGCAACTGTTTTTTGGTACAGCCCTTGGTGTGTGTAAACTCGTAAATGACTGCCCTAATGCGTGTTAATTTGTCGGGGGGGAGACTGGCCTGCATTGCGCAGGTATCCAAGCTGACCCCGAGAAAGGTGATGATGTTTGCTGGACCGTCGACTTTGTGCTCGGCGATAGGAACGTTGAGGTTTCCAAAAATTACTCTCAGTTTGTCGAGATCTCCTGGGGGCTTGTTGGGCGGTTCTATCAGTAGGAAGTCATCCAGGTAATGGATGACTTCATGGCATTGGCCCTTGTGTAATAGTATCCAAACGAGGGACTGTGCGAACGTGTCGAAGAGCCACGGGCTACTCTTCGAACCGAAGGTGAGTTTCGTAGCAAAATAATACGCTTCCTTCCATTTGATGCCATGCCAGCACCAAAGGGATGGGTGGATGGGCAGGAGCTTGAAGGCATCCGAGATGTCGGCTTTGGAGAGCCAGGCACCTGTGCCTGCTTTGATGATCGCTTGTATTGCCATGTCCACGGAGGAGTATTTTAGGGAAAACTCTTCGGAGGGGATCAGGGAATTGAGACTGGGTATGTGCGAAGAATGAGGCGCAGACAAGTCGTACACCAAACGCAATTTATTAGAGAATTTGCCCTTGACAAGCCCAATAGGGCTGACTCTCCATGTGCTGAAAGGGGGGCAAGTGAAAGGGCCTATTACATAGTCTCGATCTACCTCTGCCTGTAAGAGCTGATCTATGGCCTGTTCGTCGATGGCTGCCAAACGAAGATTGGCGCATTCGTGAGTACTGTGGGGCAGTGCAATGAGGCCGGTGTGAAAGCCTATTGTGAAGCCTTGGATAAGGTAGGTGGCCAGGGAAGGGGTGGGGTGTGAAGTGAGATACAGTCCTAGCCATAAGATGTTGATTCGGCTTAGTCATGCCCTCTTGTTTTGCTTGACTTCACACAAATTCCTAGGGTGTGCTCTTTGGCATAAAGTGCAGATGTGAAGTAGGCGGCATTGGCTGAAGTTGCAGGACCCGTAGTTGTAGTTATTACAGATGGCTGCCCCTCCCACGGTTCGGACTGGGCGTCCGAGTTTGTCCACCTGAGGCGTTGGTTCAGGGGGTGACTGGCCCTGTACTGTACCTGAGGTAGAGGGGAACTCGAAGGGCCGTCTGATCGCCGTATTGGCGCACCAGGTGGCAGTGTGGGTGGAAGACTGGCAAATTGCACACAGAGGTGAGCGTAAGCCGGCAAAGTGGCGGCAGAAGAGCTCTGTGTCCATGAGACTCCAATCTGTCGCGATCTGGAATTGTGCGAATCTGGCGGCGGCCTTGGCTGAGAAGGAACGATGATAATCGTAGAAAGCGAAACCTCCATACTTGTGGCCCAAGTCTACCACAGTATGGAGGTATAAGTCCAGCTCTTCCCGCCTGCTGGGGGTGGCTGAGCACAGGACATCTCTGAGCATGCCAAAGGCCAGGGTAAATTCGGGGACTGATAGCTTGCGGTTCAGCCTGGGGTCTTTGGCTTTAATGACCACCGATATGTCGCCCCAGGAGTAGGCTTTATTTTCTGCTAAATCATGCACGGAGATAAGGAGAGAGGCCAGGTTGACGTCCTTGCCGTCCAAAATGTCCTTCCTGATACTGGTTGGGACCAGGTGGGAGGGGTAGACAATGACGCTTGAGCCTGAGGTACCTGTAGGAAGAGGTGTCAAGGTCTGAGTTGCCGTTGGGTCGGGGACAGCTGTGGCCGGTCGGGCCTCCAGAAGTGCCACCCTGGCTTGGACGTCTGCAACTGAGGTGGATAGAGATGATACCATTGTGTGTAACTGGGAGATGGCCGACGATATGGACTGGAGGGATGCCTGTTGGGTACTGGGTCCTGCTGCTGGTGGGGGGAAGAGGAGTTTGAAGAGCTCGCCTTTCCTCGCTGTGGCGGGGAAGGGGACACCTCTGCGTCTGAGCTCTGCCGTCAGTCTGGGAATAGTCCATCCCCTGAGGGATTGCACGCTGCCGCTTTCTGAGACCGGAGTAGGTGATAGAGGGGCCGTGAAGTCTTCACTGCCGGCCTGGGACATGGTTGCTCTGGTGAGGATCTCTCGAGCTTTATCTCCTGGTTGACTGTAACCTATTGGGGGTGAGATGGATTTCAAGTTTTTCTTTGATCCGCTGCGTCATACTTACCCGACTTGTTCTCCCTCTTTTTTTTTTTTTTTTTTTTTACCTGGGGGGATATCGTCCAACCTGGTGCAGGGTGGACCTACTGAACTTTGACTGACCTGAGGAAGATGAAAGGTGACAATTCGTGAAGGGATTGCTAAGTAACTTGAAGCAATGATTTGTATGGTGCTTGCAATTTGTGACAATGAAATGGTTCGAAATGTTTGCCTTGATTGTGAAATGAATGAACTGCATGACAGAGGTGCGGCCTGGTCGTGTCACGATTTGTTCGACCGTGGACCGGGCTCTGGAGCATGTATTGAAATGAGGCAAGCTAAAATACTGGTGCTCCTGGGTCGAATCGGTGCTTGTTTGCTGCATCTGGATTCGAATAGGAGTGCGGTATTGAATAAATGAGAGAAATGATTGTTTTGACCGAGGCTCGTATTGGTTGTGCCGTGTTAGCGACTGGCAACCAACCGAGCTCTGGTGTGGGTATGAAATGTGATCGAAACCTGTGATGCATGCCGTGCCGAATCGGTGCGCCTTGGATGCGACTGGTTTCGAAACGGTGATGCGTTGTGAGAGTACAATGGTAGAAATTGCGTGACAGAGATATGGGTCAATCCCTGGTGTCTGCGATTCAGCTATGATCCGGATTTCTGGAGCATGTATCAGAAATGTGGCCAATCCTGGGGCACGCCGAGACGAATCGGTGCATTTTCATGCGACTGAATTCCTGTCGGAACGTGATACGTGGGAATGAAATGATAACCATGACAGAGGTACAAATGACTGATAAGGTAACTCTGGAGCATGTATAGAAATGAGGCCGATCCTGGGGCACGCCGAGATGAATCGGTGCATTTTTATGCGACTAAATTCATGTCGGAACGTGATACATGGAAATGAAATGATAACCATGACAGAGGTACAATTGACTGATAAACGTAACTCTGGAGCATGTATAGAAATGAGGCCAATCCTGGGGCACGCCGAGACGAATCGGTGCATTTTTTATGCGACTGAATTCATGTCGGGACGTGATACATGGGAATGAAATGATAACCATGACAGAGGTACAAAATGACTGATAAAACGTAACTCTGGAGCATGTATAGAAATGAGGCCAATCCTGGGGCACGCCGAGACGAATCGGTGCATTTTTATGCGACTGAATTCATGTCGGAACGTGATACATGGAAATGAAATGATAACCATGGCAGAGGTACAATTGGCTGACAATAACGTAACTCTGGAGCATGTATAGAAATGAGGCCGTAATAACTGGGGCACACCGGGACGAATCGGCGCATCTTTGGTGCGATTGGATTCGAATCGGAGCGCGGTGGTGACTGAAATGAGAAATGATTTGAAATGTCAGAAAATGAGTTTTCAGAAATAAGAAATGATTTGAAATGTCCGAAATGATTTTTTAGAAATGTTTTTCCAGAAATGAGAAATGATTTGAAATGTCCGAAATGAGTTTTTTGAAATGTTTTAGAAATGAGAAATGATTGGTACCGAACTAACTTGATTTGATAATTTTACAAGCTGCGACTGGCTATGGCTGTCTACTAATACCGACATGCTAGAAATGATGCGACGTCAGCGTCGCTGTGCTATCGAATTGTAACATATCGAAAGTACGAGCGATATACATTGCAGTTTATGCGATGCGGGTGAAACGAAATTTGAACTCACGGTTTAGTGACATGATATGAAAAACGAAAAGTCCGACGGGACCTTACCTGCGACAGCCAAGCCAGACGCGTGGTACAAACTACGAACGGAAAACGCGGACTTCGAAGGTTTTGAGTACGGAATATCGAATACGGGAACTTGCGAGGCAAGAACTTGCGAACGCTGGTATATCGAATAGTCGGCCTAGTGACGTATATCGCGCACAGGAAACCGACAAGCACCACAGGTGAGCGGGCTGCTTAAATACCCCCCGGGCTCCTCCCATAAATTCAGGCCACCATACTGGCCTTCCTACATATTTTTTTTACATATTAACTCTCTGGGTAAACTTAAAATATTCGCAACAATCACAACCTCCCATAATTATTCAGCTAAGGAATGGCTGGAGAGTTATCATAAACATCTGATTGATTCATAGTCTGATTTTCAAGTGATAAACATCTTATGATTCTAGCTAGTATAAGTCTTATCCTTTCTATGTCACTTTTACTTGTCCAGAGCAATGAGTATTGAAAATCTGTTTACATTTTGAGTAAATGTTTAGAATAAAATTGAAATGATTATTTTCAGGAAAGACTAGCAGAAGACCTTGATAAAATGAGAACAGAATTTGATCAGGTGAAGATGCGTACTGGATCCTTGATAGAACCAACTTTAACCAGGTACTTAGTATATCAGGGCTAGTCTTGTTTATTACAATTATTTTTATAACAAATGGAATAAACATTCCCAAGAAGCCACTTTATTTGCCCTTATGCTGGTGTGGGTACCATCAACTTGTCATGGTTTCTTTGAATGGTAAAAGTATTCAGTGACTTTTATACTTATCTTAGAGTATTGTACTTTTACGTTGTTTTGGAAAAAATATTTTTTCCAAAGTGGGATATCATATACTGTAGATAAGTGGTTCTCAACCCTGTCCTCAAGTACCCCCAACAGGCCATGTTTGCAGGTTTTCCTTTATCTTGCACAGGTGCTTTAAATGAGAATCAATGGCTTGGTATTTTGGACAGCTAATTTATCTAAGAGAAATTCCCAAAATATGTCCTGTTGGGGGTACTTGAGGACAGGGTTGAGAACCACTGCTGTAGATCATCCAATTTGTTGTTATTTTATTGTGAGTGGGCCATCCTTTGAGAAGACAATTTATTTATTCATGACTTCAAGTGTTTGCCAAGCTACATGTCTACTACATCTACATCCATGCTTTAGGCTTCTGGTTATCTCAAGGGCATATCACCTTGAGTGACAGCTTGATGCCTCAAACTCTTTTTAGACTCACATTTTTCAATCTTTGGTGTCACATAATCCCACCAAAATGATGTCTCATTGTTCCCTTTTCTGGCAGAATGAGCAATACTACAATTCATCTTACAACTGACAGCTTAAACTTTGATCCGCTTAAAAATGCTATTCTCCTTTCATGAAGTGAGAGCAAGAACACAATTTTTTTTTTTGTAACCACTTCAGCTGTCACACCTGTATACCCCTTATGGACTACAATTATGGACTGCAATTATTTTTACATTTCTGCTATAAGCCTGTTTATTCAGCAATACATTTGTCCTTACTTCACAAAGTAATATATATGTATATGTTTTGTTTTTTTTGTGATTTTTAGTGACATTGTCTTGAAAAAGTATTTCAATTTTCTCTGCAATCTATAGACAAAAATAAGTAACAAAATTAGAAATTGCATTTTTTTCTACTTTGATCAGTTTTGCAGAAGATACATTTTTTTAATGTTTATTGTATAATTTGCCTCTTTTATAATGACACTAAAATTATGATTATTTTTGTGAAACAAAAAAAAAAAAAAATTATGATTCTAGTACAGAGCATTTCGACATTATTTAAAAATGATTTTTATTTTTTTTTTATTTTGCACATTGTTTTAATGTGACACTAAAAATAAGAAACAAAAAAATGTAACATATAGTTACATAGTCATCCGGTTGAAAAAATACACCAGTCCATCTAGTTCAACCAATAAAAGGGAGAGAAAAAAAACCTACAATGCTATACCCACAGTTGATCCATAGGAAAGCAAAAAACAGCAAAGCAGGATCCAATTTGCTCCAGCAGGGGAAAAAAATCCTTCCTGTTCCCCGGTGAGGCAATCAGATATTCCCTGGATCAACTTCCCCTATAAATGTTAGTATGCAGTTATATTATGTACATTTAGAAAATATTTCAGCCCTTTTTTTAAAGCAATCTACTGATCTGGCCAGAACCAGCTCTTAACTGCTTGCCGACCAGCCGCCGTCATTCTACAGCGGCAGGTTGGCACGACTGTGTGAATCACCGTAGCTGTACGGCAGCCGCTTTAAGAGGTATAGGGGGCACATGCCGATGCGTGTGGCCGGTGCACACGATGTCCACCAGTGACCCGCGATTGCTTCTCAGAGAGCCCGAACGGGGATCTTTCAATGTAAACAGACAGATCCCAGTTCTGTCAGGGAAGTAAAGAGAGATCTGCTGTTCCTAGTAATCAGGAACAGCGATCTCTCTCTACTCCCAGTCAGTTCACTCCCCCACAGCTAGAAACACCTCCCTAGGGGACACTTAACCCCTTGATTGCCCCCTAGTGTTAACCCCTTCCCTGCCAGTGACATTTGTACAGTAATCATTGGCTATTTTTAGCTCTGATCGCTGTATAAATATCAATGGTCCCAAAAAAGAGTCAAAAGTGTCCGATCTATCCGCCGCATTGTCGCAGTCCCGCTAAAAATCGCTGATCGCCACCATTACTAGTAAAAAAAATTAATAATAATAAAAATGCCTTAAATATATCCCCTATTTTGTAGACGCTATAACTTTTGTGCAAACCAAACTTTTGTGCAAACTTCCTGTCTATCCTGCAGGCGCTGGGCAGGATAGACAGGAGGGGGGGTGACATCATGTTTTGCCGCACCAGGTGACACCGACCCTAGTGATGCCACTGGTTATATAGGAACACCTTTCATTTAATTTTTTCTAAAATATTTGTTGAGTTGCCCTAAGTAACATCAAATGCAGATTAAAGGTCACCCCCCCCCCCCCCTTTGAGTAAATATGATGTAACAACATCATTGTTACCTTGTTTCTCTCAACTGAATCAGTATTAAACCCAATAGAAAAAAAATAAAATAAATTGCAGCTTACCAATTATTGGCTGCAATGCTTTTCTTTGCTTATGCTTTTTTCTTTACTGTCACCTGGTGATTCAGCCAGTAAGTCTGTTATTTTTCAACTTTCTTTAACGGACCATGCTGTCCATACTAAGTGGCAGTTATATTCCTAGTGACACCCCAAATGCAGATCGCAAACGCAGTGCGTTTGCCTGCATCAGATTGCATGGTACCACATTATCATGTGCTTTTGTGAGTGCAGTTTTGAAAAGTAGTGGATGCACTACTTTTTGTGTGATCCAGCCGGATTTCAGCTTATTCAAATGAATGGGCTGAAAATTGCACTGCACAGGAATGAGGTTCCAGGTGTGAACCAGCCTTTATGTAAAACCTTTATCCCAAAAGGAAAAAAAAACGGTTTGCTGTAACTGCTGAAAAAGTGTTAGCTGGAGTTCAACTTCAATTTTGTAAGCAAATCCATCTAATTTTGCTAGTCTAATGCCGCGTACACACGAGTGGAATGTCCAATACAAAAAGTCAGACGGAAGCTTTTCATCGTCTATTCCGATCGTGTGTATGCCTCATCTGTCTTTTTTTTCGAAAATTCTGATGGACCTAGAAATGGAACATGTTCTAAATATTTCCTATCGGGAAAGCCGCTCGTCTGTATGCTGTTCCGACGGACCAAAAACGACGCATGCTCTGAAGCAAGTACGAGACGGAAGCTATTGGCTACTGGCTATTGAACTTCCATTTTCTAGTCCCGTCATACGTGCTGTACATCACCGCATTCTGGACAGTTGGACTTTGGTGTGACCGTGTGTATGCAAGACATCTTGAGCGGATATCCGTCGGAGTTCCGTCGGAGAAACCTTCGGAGTTTGTTCCAACGGCAAAACCGGTCGTGTGTACACGGCATAACACTACCCTCTCCCCAGATCAACAATGCTGCTGTCAAAAGGTGCCTGCTTTACTATTTACATCCAGAATGCAGGCACCCTAAGACAGGAAGTGTGTTACTGGCTGGATCACCAGGTGAAATAAAGGACAAAAAGCCCAAAAATTGCAATATATTATTTTTTGTTTTTCGATTTTATACCACTTTAGACACCTTAGATTTGCCAGCAGCAGCAGGGGAAGATGGTGTATGCCCTGTATACGCTTAGGTCCTCAGCTGGTTGAAGAAAAACAGTATTTGCCTTCTCTTTCTCTCTCCATCTTTTCTCCTCTCAAATCTTCTTTGAAGGGTCATTTGCTGCTCATTTGTTTGGGCATACCACATTACTAGTTTGGCCCAGTGGTCTATATGAGCTGGTAAATATGCAATAGACCTCTTGCCAGTTCAGTTTTCCACTGCATAGAGGCACTGGGACCCCCTAAAACTCCAAGCATTTCTCTGTGACTTCATTGCCCTAGTAATTATGTACCTGTAACACTTAAAAAGCAAGTATACTATGTCTAACACTTCTGTGGCATTTTTGATACCATGGGCTTTTTTGGGATTTGGGGCCCACAACATCTTCTAAGGAAGACCAAACCATCCCATATGTTTATGGTTTTGATCCAACAGCCTGAATAAAAAGACAGAGGGTATAACACCTGTCTTTTATAGCTTTTTATTCGCTTCTCTTCGTTTTTTTTGGTTTGACTTGGGATAGACTAAAGGTTTTATAAACTGCAAGGCAATTTCTTTCCACTATACTGAAATTAGAGAAGAATAGTGCCACTTATACTTTTTCTAACCTTATAGTATGTCATTTTTTGTCAAGTTACATCACATCGCACTGACATTCTTGCCCTATAACCTTCTGCATCACTAAAATCAGTTCCACAAAGGATCTCACAAGATGACCACAGGTAACCCAAGGGTTGGGGAGAACAGACTTTGTGATGGGGGAGTCCCCTGCCACTCTGTGTTGCCAGAAAAGGTTATTGATCCTTTGAAGCAAATTAATGATTCCCCCCAAACCCCAGCTATAAACTATTCAGCTATTTTTACCATACTTTCTGTCTCAAATTAAATAATGCATAAGGCTAGGTTCACACTGCTGCAATCCAATTTTGATCCGACTTTAAGTGTGAGTTTGTAGTGTACATTGGATGCAACTTGAATGTTACTTTGACGTTGTTTGCATATTCTATGGGGCCAACTTTTTCCAAAATCACACTATGCTGAGTTGCATTGGGGTGAACAGGCACCATTGAATAAAATGTGATTTCCATTATCCTGCAATTCTGTGTGACTCAAGTCACATCTGAAATCTCACTAATGTGAACAGAGCCTTATTGCCTTTTCTCCTCCCTCTATTTATTTTTACTTTTTAATTTCCTCTCTCCTGAATCTATCCTATCCCTTCTCTCATCTGCTCTCCCCTTCTCTCCTTCCCTCGTTAATCTTAGAGAATTATTCTCAGTGTATCCTTTTGATCATGTGTTGTGTACCAAATCTAGTAGGCACTATAGTTTTACATTAAAGCTACTGTATATAGTGATATCTACAAGCTAAACGTATGTACACCTCATCTTAGTGACATGTTTTGCATTTCTCTTAGGCCTCATCTGGAAACATCAGCAGAACTGAGATACTCTGTTGGTTCATTGGTAGATACGCAGCCAGACTACCGTTCAGCTAAAGTCATAAGGAGGCCACGTAAAGGAAGAATGGGAATAAGAAGAGAAGAACCAAAGGTCTGATATTTGATGTAGATATTTTGTATGCATGTGCTAGTGCAATTGCTATGAGGCTTTGAGGTTGATTTACTAAAAAACAAATAGGCTGTTCACTTTGCAAGGGAAGTTGCACTCTGCAAGGGAATTTGTATAAGAGCTTAGGGGATTTGGTGAAATTTCACTTTGCAAAGAATACCCAATCATGTGCAAAAAACAAACAAAAAAACAGTAGTAATTCTTGCACATGATTGTATGATGGAAGTTATCAGAGCTTCAGTAGACTCCCTGACGGTATTCCCGAGTGTGGCTTGGGGTTAAATTTCAGCCCCATTAGCGGTAACCCCGAGCCACACTCAGGATTACATCTCTGGATCCTGGTGCGGTATACTTACCTTGTCCCCAGGATCCTGCGATGTCCCCCCGTGCTGTCTGTGAGCTCCGTCCTCTGCCCAAAGTCTCTCTGTGCCAGGCTCCGTTCCCTGCATACGTTGCGACATACAGGGGCAGAGCCTGGCGCCAAATTCAAAAAATGTAAAAATCATAACACATACAGTACTGTAATCTTACAGATTACAGTACTGTATGAAGTCATTTCACTTCCCTTTTGTCCCCAGTGCTTTGGCCCATGCCCTGCATGCAGTTTTGATATTACATATACTGTTCTTTCTGCCTGGAAACTTGAGATTGTCCATAGCAACCAAAAAGTGTCCCTTTACGTCAAAAGTGGCTTTAGACCAGCTAGAAAACAGCGATAGTAAATAGAACACTTGCAGAATTGAGCGATAGTGAATTGTGGGGAAATTTATTTTATTATTATTATATTATTTTTTTTTTTAATTATTTATATTTATTTATTATATTATAATTTATGATTTTGTGTTTCAAACTTCATCATACCCGGGATATCTACTAGACTCTTGGTAGACAGATCTAAGTGTGTTATTGCTAAGAATTACAGACCTACAATATAAAACGCCAAATTTCTTTGCAAAATAATTGTACCGCTTTGAGACGCAAAAATCTGAAATAATCATACCGCCAGGGAGGTTAAAGCATTTGTTACCCCAACACATCATATTACTTATATGTGCCTGCTGTACCATGTACTTGTATGAGAACGTATCCTTTTCTGTTTGTATTGCTTCTTTTGTGTGAAATCCCTGGTGTTCCTGCCAGTCCTTCTGCTTTCCTATTAAAGACTGACCACACTAAGTAAGTGAGCACACAGCGGTCAGTTCTCTAGCTATACTGGGAACTCAGTGTGCTCTCCTCCAATGATCAGACTTGTCCTGACATGTCCCCGCTGCACAGCCATTCACTGGGAAGCTCTGTGTGCTGCTGCAGCTTCTCCTCCTCCCAGCTCCTATGCAGCTGAGAACAGAGGGAATGTGATCACTTATAAAAAAGGAAGAAAGGTATTTATAATTTTTTCTTTATATCTTTGCAAAAATGTTTTGCCTTTAATTTCTATTTTAACCACTTGCTTACTGGGCACTTAAACTCCCCCTCCTGTCCAGACCAATTTTCAGCTTTCAGTGCAGATGCACTTTGAATGACAATTGCGTGGTCATGCTACACTGTACCCAAAATACATTTTTATCATTTTTTCCCCACAAATAGAGCTTTCTTTTGGTGGTATTTGCGGTTTTTATTTTTTGTTAAATTTTTTTTTTTTTTTTAATATTTTGTTATAAAATTTTGCAAACAGGTAATTTTTCTCCTTCATTGATGTACGCTGATGAGGCGGCACTGATGGGCACAGATGGGCACAGATAGGTGGCAGTGATGGGCACTGATGGGTGGCAGTGATGGGCACTGATGGGTGGCAATAATGGACACTGATCGTTTACACTGATAGGCAGCACTGCTAGGTGGCACCGATTGGCACCACTGGTGGGCATTGATAGGTGGCACTTGTGGGCATTGATAGGTGGCACTCATGGGCATTGATAGGTGGCACTGGTGGGCACTGGCAGGTGGCAATGGCAGGTGGCACTGGCAGAGGGTACTGGTGGGCACAGATGAGGCATAATTGCCTCTTCCTCTTCGGGACCGATGTCCCTTGCAGATAAGCCGGTGATCGGCTTTTTTTTTCTCCTCACGCTGTCAGCGTGAGGAGAAAAAAAACGATTACCGAGCTTTTGTTTACGTCATGTGATCATTGGCTGACAGCTGAACACATGGTAAGGGGCCGGGACCGGATCAGTGACTCGGTGAACACAGCGCGTGCCATGCGCGCCCTGCAGGGGGCGCGTGACGGCCTCCCGGAAATTCAGATCTGCGCTGTGGCCGTTTTACATGATCGTTTACAATCACTTTAAGCTCTGGGGCAGATCCAATTGCAAAATGAACAACCCATTTGCCTATTTACATTTAGTAAATCAATTCCCTTCTGTCTTCAACAAGAAATGAGTTTACCAAAAATGGTCATGCTTCCCTGAATACTTCTTCCCTTTCTATCTGATCAAAAATGAGGATATTTCCCCTTTCTTTTTTTGTTTAGGCAGGAAGTAGGATAAAACCTCCAAAATAGGAGCAATGACAGTAACAAATTACTTATTATCTTGCGAGCAAATAAAGGGATAAGGGTAATGGGAACCTTTTTCAAGCCGGCTCAAAAACAAACACTACGAATTAGTAGGGATAAGCGGAACAACCCCCCCCCCCCCCGGTTCGGGTTTGCACCAGAACTTGCAAACATGCAAAAAATTTGTGAGGAGAGAAAAATTACCACGCTAACACAAAAAAAGTAGCTGCAGTTCTAAAATTGTGGGATATGTACAGTCAATAAGACAATAGATAAATATGAACCGCGCTGCAAACGGGTGTACTATAATATAAATAGATCCCTGAAGGACCCACATATATGTCAGAAATGAACACTAAACACAACCGATGTGATATAGAAAAGAAATAAACAAAAAGGAAAAATTACAACAGTGAAATAAAGTCCAAATATAAAATCCCAATGATTTCCAATAAGGTGCAAAAAGCTAATAAATCCTTCAGATGACACCATGTGAAAGAATCCACCACCAGGTAAAATAAACGCTTACCAAAGGCAAGCTGTGAACCAGCTTTTAAATAAACCAGGTGCACAGTCAATGATACCGTCCTGATACGATTCACAATGTGGAGAAAGACTGACCAGGATGACCAGGCAGACCAGGGTGGCTCCATCCAATGGATCAATAAGCAAACAGCAGGGAGGACCCAAAAAAAGTAAAAAGACGGCTCTCCATAGCACAAATCAGTTGGTAATAAAAATGTATTCAAATAAAATATTGCACTTACGTAAACAGCAGAATTAAAAGCAAAGATAAAACAGCAGCCGGCCGGCCTGCGAACACCCATTCAAGATGAGATACTCAGTGATGACGTCAGCCTGTCAACCATCCGACGTACGTTTCGTCTTAGAAAGACATCGTCTAGGGAACAGGCGACGCACTGACTCATCGCTATAAATATACATAGAAACCACGCCTCGTTGTGAAACATGAGTGGCAACACCAGGTCTCCAAAACGGAAATAGGAAATGCTCAGAGAGCATTATATGGATTAATAAACTAAATAAAAAAGTAGAAATAAAAAAAAAAAAAATTAAATTAAATAATTGAGAGGGCACATATAGAGCAATACTGACATAAAACTAGTTTGGACAATGTATCAAAAAGACACACAATCCAAATAGGACGACCATAAAAAATTCCCAGATGGATAAGGGTCACATTACGCCATCTAGTGGAAAAATAGAACTATACATAAATATGAAAATAAATAAATGTATAAAAATCTAGATCCATATGTACCAATAGAGTAAACATAATAGAAATTAATCAAATTACGTGTAAATGAAAAAAAAAGAAACAAAAAAGAACTCAGATAAAATAACATATAATAAAAACTGAATTAAAGTAAAACCAGTTCCAATAGGATAGAGGTAAATAAAAATGGTTGCCTAAACAACCAACATTCAAAATAGATTTAATATGACATCAATGTCCAAAGAATGGCCAGTATTGGTAGTAAGTGATCACAAAGTATCATAGTTACATAGTTAGTCAGGTTGAAAAAAGACATAAGTCCATCCAGTCCAACCATAAAAAAACAAAAAAAACAAAAAAACAATATACCCAATACTATACCCACAGTTGATCCAGAGGAAGGCAAAAAACCCCAGCAGAGCATGCTCCAATTTGCTACAGCAGGGGAAAAAATTCCTTCCTGATCCCAGAGTGGCAATCGGATTATCCCTGGATCAACTTTACCTATAAATGTCAGTACCCAGTTATATTATGTACATTTAGGAAAGTATCCAGGCCTTTCTTAAAGCAATCTACTGAGCTGGCCAGAACCACCTCTGGAGGGAGTCTATTCCACATTTTCACAGCTCTTACTGTGAAGAAACCTTTCCGTATTTGGAGATGAAATCTCTTTTCCTCCAGTCGTAAAGAGTGCCCCCTTGTCCTCTGTGTTGACCGTAAAGTGAATAACTCAACACCAAGTTCACTATATGGACCCCTTATATATTTAAACATGTTAATCATATCCCCCCTTATTCTCCTCTTCTCAAGAGTGAACAAATTCAGTTCCTCTAATCTTTCCTCATAGCTGAGCTCCCCCATGCCTCTTATCAGTTTGGTTGCCCTTCTCTGCACTTTCTCCAGTTCCCCGATATCCTTTTTGAGAACTGGTGCCCAAAACTGAACGGCATATTCCAGATGAGGTCTTACTAATGATTTGAACAGGGGCAAAATGATGTCTCTCTCTCTGGAGTCCATACCTCTCTTAATACAAGAAAGAACTTTGCTCGCTTTGGAAACCGCAGCTTGGCATTGCATGCTATTATTGAGCTTATGATCTACCAAAACCCCCAGATCCTTCTCCACTACGGATTCCCCCAGTTGTACTCCCCCTAGAATGTATGATGCATGCATATTCTTAGCCCCCAAGTGCATAACTTTACATTTCTCAACATTAAACCTCATCTGCCACATAGTCGCCCAATTAGACAGTGCATTGAGGTCGGCTTGTAAATTGGAGACATCCTGTAAGGACGTTATTCCACTGCATAGCTTGGTGTCATCTGCAAAGACAGAAATGTTACTTTTGATCCCAGACCCAATATCATTTATAAAGATATTAAAGAGTAAGGGTCCCAGCACTGAACCTTGGGGTACACCACTGATAACCTTAGACCATTCAGAGTAAGAATCATTAACCACTACTCTCTGAATTCTGTCTTTTAGCCAGTTTTCCATCCATTTACAAACTGATATTTCCAACCCTGTAGACTTTAGCTTACACATGAGCCGTGTGTGCGGAACTGTATCGAACGCTTTTGCAAAATCCAAGTAAACCACGTCCACAGCCACCCCTCTGTCCAAGGTTTTACTTACCTCTTCATAAAAAGAAATCAGGTTTGTCTGACAACTTCTGTCTTTCATGAATCCATGCTGTCTGTTGCTTAAAATGTTTTTTTCCAGCAAGAACTCTTCTATGTGGTCCTTTATTAAACGCTCCAGTATCTTCCCGACTATAGAAGTTAAACTAACAGGTCTATAGTTACTTGGTAAAGACTTTGATCCCTTTTTAAATATAGGCACCACGTTCGCCCTGCGCCAATCCAGTGGTACCATTCCTGTCATTAATGAGTCCCTAAAAATTAGATACAATGGCTTTGAAATTACAGAGCTCAATTCTTTTAGGATCCGTGGGTGGATGCCATCAGGTCCAGGTGCTTTATCCACTTTTATTCTGTCTAAATATTTCTGGACCATATCCCTTTTGAGCCATTGTGGATCATTGGGGGCTGTGTCAATACCACCCCCATTATGGACATGAGCTTCCCCATGCTCTTTTGTATACACAGAGCTGAAGAAAGTATTTAATAAATTAGCCTTCTCCTTGTCCCCAGTCACCCACTCTAGATTATTTTGTAAAGGGCCTACATGCTCAGACATGACCTTTTTACTATTAATATATTTGAAGAATTTTTTGGGGTTTGTCCTACTATTTTTTGCGATCTGTCGTTCATTTTGAATTTTTGCACCCTTGATTTCCTTTTTACATATTCTGTTAAATTCTTTGTAGCATTTAAACAACTCTAGTGTTCCTTCATTTTTATATTTTTTAAAAGCTCTTTTCTTATTGTTTATAGCTTTTCTAACTTTGACCGTGAGCCACATAGGTTTTCTTTTTAGCCTTTTAAATTTATTGCCCATGGGAATATACTTTGCAGTGAGGTCCCAAACAGTCTTTTTGAAGAATTCCCATTTCTGTTCTGTGTTTATCGCTGCCAATATTCCCTCCCAGTCTAAGTCCTCGAGAGCAGCCCTCATCCTTGGAAAATTTGCTCTCTTGAAGTTAAGTGTTTTTATCTTTCCCTTATGTATTTCTTGTTTACAGCTAACATCAAATGAAATCATGTTATGGTCACTGCTACCCAGGTGTTCCTTTATCTGCACATTAGTAATAAGCTCTGCATGGTTTGAGATTACCAGGTCCAACAGAGCTTCATTCCTAGTTGGGGCCTCAATAAACTGGACCATAAAATTGTCCTGTACTAGGTTTATAAATTTTTGCCCTTTAACTGTCCCAGCAGTGCCATTACTCCAGTCAATTTCTGGGTAGTTAAAATCTCCCATTATTATCACTGTCCCAGCCCTTGCAGCCCTTTCCATCTGTGCAAGGAGCTGAGTCTCCACCTCCTCGTTAACATTGGGTGGTCTATAACAAACTCCAATGATTAACTTTGAACTACGCCCATCTATATGCAGTTCCACCCATAATGCTTCAGACTCATCACACTCTCCATCAATCAGGTCCTCTTTCACACTTGCTTTGAGATCACTTCTCACATAGAGACAGACCCCACCACCTTTCCTTTTTATCAGTGCTGGCCAAAAAAAAATGTTAGAATGTGGAGAGGGACACCTATACAAGGAAAAAATAATGAATAAAGGTATAGCCACAAAGGGTTCACATCAAGTTCACAGCTTGTGCAAAAAATGATTAAGAATTATCTATAAAGGCATTAAGATCTACCTCCACATTGAGCCCAAAAGGGGTATAGCATTTAATCTTATATATCCATGCCATTTCTAATCTTGAAATCCCACGTAATAGAGACCCACACCTCCAGTGGGGGGTGTACTTATCAATTCCTAAAAAGATCATCTTGGCAGGATTACGATTATGAGTTTAATGAGTTTTGTCAATATCTTGAAATCTGTATTCAGAAGAGCAATAAGTCTATACGATGCACAGGAGGATGGATCTTTTTGTGATTTGTGAATCAGAACTATATGAGCGTGAATCCGGCACCGCCCCTCCTTCAGACAGTGGGAATAGAGAGAAGCAAGAAGAAGAGCAAGAAGGTCTCCGTGAGCCTTATAAAATTCTATAGAGAGACCATCCAGTCCCGGTGACTTTCCCATAGGGAAAGAACCAATAATCAATAATTTGGAGAACCTCCTCTGATGTTATAGGACTTACTAAAGCCCTCTCTCCGTGTCCGACAACCAGGCAAGCATCACCAGATCCAACCAAGCCACCATATCATTAGGCAAAAGATCTGGGGTCAACTAGGATGTATACAATGTCTGGCAGTACTGTTGAAAGGCCTCTAAAATATTAGATTGCGAAGAAACCGTGTTCCCCCAATGAGGTATGTATTTCAGAGATCGAGGTAATAGTATGCTCATGTTGAGCCATCATTGCCAAAAAACGACCATTCCAGTCCCCCTGCTCAAAGGACATCTGTTTGCTTTTGTAATAAACCATTAAAATTATTCTCTGACGGATCAATTGTATATTAAGCTATTTGCTCTTCCACCGAAGATTGCAGGGTATCGGTCTTGACCCGCTGAGCCTTGTTGACAGCCTTAATAATAGATATATATTGTCCTTGAGTATATGCCTTAAAGGCATCCCATACATTTGCAGGTGAAGAAGATCCCTCCCCCCTCCAGTCCATTACCAGGCCCTTCGGGTCTGGTATGAAAATTAATGGGAGCCCTGCACCAAAATGTAAAAAAAAAGCACACAACCTGGCAGGCTGCAGGAAAAGGGGGGGCATGAGAGTGCCCTCCCTCCTAAACCATACCAGGCCACATGTCCTCAACATGGGGAGGGTGTTTTGGGGACAAGGGCCTCATCCCCACAACCCTTGCCTGGTGGTTGTGGGGGTCTGCGGGCGGGGGGTTTTCATCGGAATCCAAAGCCCCCTTTAACAAGGGGACCCCCAGATCCTGCCCCCCCATGTGAATGGGTATCGGGTACATTGTACCAACCACCAATCTAATAAGTCTCTAAAGAGGTCCTAAGAATATTATAATGTGAAGGGTGAATAAAAAGTGCTTCGCTCTTTCACCTTTAGGGGTCCTCCTCTCATTTTCCAATGGTTAATGTTCTGTGGTGGATAATGGCTCCTCTATAGTGGTATAAGGGTCCTCTCACACTTGCCCATTGTGGGTAGGAGGGAAGAAGGGGGATAGTGTAGTAACGTTTAGGCAAAAATGTATTGGTAAATAGTAGCAATATAAGTATTCACATTCTCATACTTCCGCGTCACTTCCGGCGTGCCTGTCAATCAATCCTGACGCGTATCATCACAGTCTTGTGACTTCATCAGGAGTTCACCTAAATGAAGTTAAGGGCATCAGCTATTAGCAGTAGAATGTATTTCAAATGTTAGGATAGGAATACAAAATTTACATTGTGTATTTAAAATGTATATTTCTGTTTGATGTGTTAGAATTAGTGGTGCACAAATGATTATGAAAGCCGGGCAAACTGCAAATGTTTAAATTCTTCAGAATATATGCATGATTGCCTAACTTCATAAATCCATGCATCTGTGCAAACCTATCGTGCAAGCAAATAGTCATCAGAATCAAAAAGTGATTATTAGTAATTGTTTTGATTCTGTTATTACTAATTTGGGTATTAGGAAATATTTTTTTGGGTGTAGATTGCAGAAGGCCGTTGCTATGAAATAAAAAACACAAATGTATATGTTCCTGACACCAAATTGTCTTGTATTTTTTTGTTTTGCCACTATTTCTCTCTAAATAGGTGAAGTCTCTAGGGGACCATGAATGGAATCGAACACAGCAAATGGGAGTGCTTAGCAGTCTTCCCTTTGAAAGTGATACAGAGATGTCTGATATAGATGATGATGATCGTGAAACGATTTTCAGTTCCATGGACCTTTTATCTCCAGGTGGACATTCTGATGCTCAGACATTGGCAATGATGCTTCAAGAGCAGTTAGATGCTATTAACAAAGAAATAAGGTATTTTTTTCTTGATATTATATACATTTTATCTGCAGTTTTTCTGTTATGTTTCTTAGCACTGTGTTTCAAAAAGTTTTAAGTTGGCACTACATATTTATTTGTTATGACCCCAATATGCTATATGGTCTGGAAAAGTCCAGTTGGTGGCTGTTGGGAAGGATTGTCTTATGGAGACACTTACAATAGAGTGCTTGGAACATTTAAGAACAGAACAAGAAATTATTGGGGGGACTTGCAGAAGGTATCCTGAGATATTGTGTTACATAACCCCAAGTAAAGGTTTTTAATTCAACACCAATTAATATGTAGTAGATCAATAAGCCCTCACAACATTATGACCATATACAATATTTGTTCCCTAAGGAAATAATACAGTGGTGCAGAATCTTTTCTATGTTTACAGGGGTGCTAGAAAACTAAGAAAGTACCTCTTCTCTTGCATGCTTCAAGTTTCCCCAGATCAGTCAGAATTCTGTGATAAAAAGGAAACAACCCTTTATCTGATTTGCTATAGCCATGCATCAGCTAAGCAGGGAAAGACATTTTGGGGTTGATTTACTAATACTAGAGATCGCAAAATCTGGTGCAACTCTGCATAAAAACCAATCAGCCTCCAGGTTTTTTGTCAAAGCTTAATTGAACACGCTGAAGTTAGAAAGAAGCTGATTGGCTACCATGCACAGCTGCACCAGATTTCGCACTCTCCAGTTTTGGTAAATCAATCCCCTTGACCGGTCCTGACAGCACTGCAGTGTAAATGAGATTTGAGTGGTCTGCTCACCTATGGCTGACCTTACCCTGTCCACTCTGCAGGGCCAAGTTTTAATCTGTGGAGTTTGTAGGCATACTCATTTTGTTTCATAAATTTTTATTGAAGTTCAAGAAGCATACAAATAACATATTTTTGACATTAATATGACCTCAAATAACAAGAAGTCAATTGGCTCGTATGAAGGAGGAACAAGAAAACGCGTATACAGAAGAGCATTATTATTCATGTCAGAACAGTGCTATTGGTTGATCTACATTGCAAGGTTACCATAGAAAGGAATTTATACATTGATGTCTGTAAAGAGTCTTTGCTTGTGTCAATTGATGAGATAATGAGATAATGCTAGCTATAGAAGTGTCTTAGCTTGATTATGTTTTATAAAGACTAGCACGAGATGTAACAGATTAAAAGGAATAGTCATAGCTGACAGGGGAATGGGGAGGGGGAGAAATGGGGGGGAGAAAAGAAGGGGATACCCGGAACTCCTCTCTCTCTCTCCGCGCAAGTGATATCAGGCAAAAATAGTGGTTTATTGGATTAAATTATTGTTTTGAGGTGAAATGGATGGTCCCTATATACATTGATATCACATTAGGACCATAAAGATGGTAACTGGGCTGAGAGTTAGTTGGTTTCTATTTCTATCAAACGTTAATGCTATGAAGAGGTCAACAGTCGTTCTCTGAATATGCAGGTGTTGTCTTAGTGTTGCCAACAGTACCATGTTGATGTAAATTTGGATAACTTTACTTGTGAGATACTGATGAGTTCTTCAATCTTTTCTATGTTATTGAGTCTGCAGTACCATTCCTTTTTCGTTGGGATGGTAGAAGAACGCCAATGGCAAGGTATGCAGTGTCTGGCCGCGTTTATCATAAACATAGTTAGTGATTTGAAGTAACGCTTTTTTGGAATATTAGTATGATGAAGCAGGTATTATGCAGGTGAGAAATCAAATCTCTCTGTAGTGACTGAAAGAATAGTGTCATGTACCAATTTCCAAAAAAGTTGGTCCTTGGGACACGACCACCAGATGTGTATCATTGATCCATCCTCAGCTTCTCTTCGCCAACATCTATTGGGGATCGAGTTAGAGAATTTAAGTAGAGCAGGGGTTCTGTACCATCTCGTAAGATTTTTATATCCGCATTCTTGTGTGGCGACATTAAGGGAGCCTTTGTGTGTGTAGGAGCAAATAGTCTCCCATTCAGGAATGGAGAAATTTGTGTTTAAGTCATGTTCCCATGCTATACAAGAGGTACTATAAAAGGGGCTTGCTCATTTTGGTGCCCTAAGTAATACGTCTCAAGCTGGGATCATCTATTTTACTTAAGGCATTTCCTTGTTGTCCTGGACCTTACCTGGTTTGTAATGATGTTCTAATATTTAAATGACTATATTGGATAACTATTCCTAGTGATGGGTAGGCAAGGCATGGATTCACTTTAAAACAGGGCAAGCATATAAGAAAAACTATTCTGGTCTACAGGATTAGCTGTTCTACATGTCAGCAGCCTTCCAGCTACAAAAAAAGACAAAGCCAGCTCTTATAGATCTTTACAGTTCTGCCTTAGATTTTTTTTATGCCAGCTTGATTATTTTCTTAAAGTATTCAGTGTAAATACTGAAAATAAGAATAATAAAGCATTGGTCGGGATATACAGTTTTTTGGTATCGCATAGCATTTAAACAGCAGAACAGAGTTGAAGCCAGGTCAGTGGATTGCCTTTACAATAGATAAAATGTCAACTGCTTGCACCAGCAGCACCTGGAACAAACCTGGGAACTGACATGCTGGTGACATTTAAAGTTGGCTTTTTTACTTTGAGAGGACTAAGTTACAGTGACTGTGTTTCTGAGCTATTTTTATTTTTGGCACTCCTGCTTCTTTGCCTGTGGCAACTGTACAAAAACATCCTGCCTCTGTCCAATTTCTAGCTAAATGCACATAGAAAGCAAGTAGCTATGTGAGTTAGGTGATTGCCTGTATATCCAGTTCCTGTTTTTTCAAACATCAAGAACTTTGTCCAAATTCCATTTATATCTAGGTTCAAAACCTGCAGCACTATCATGCACAATCAGAATATGCAACCAGCATAATTAAATTGAAACGGCAAATCATTTTAGTTTTCATAGGTTTACCATGGTTACTGATTGTATTTAACCAAAAGTACAAAGTATCATCCCTAGAACATGTCTACGTTAAACATCTGTGGTGACATCACATGGATATGAGGAAAGCCAGGGTTATGAGAGACACTGAAGCACAAAGTATTATAGCTCTAAAAGATTATAAAATGTAGCCAGGATACAGCCAACCTTTAAAACTTCATAGCTCATGAGATGCCCCCAAGGTTCAGGAAGGGGATAATTGCCCAGTTTACAGAGTGTGCTTAGGTATATGACCTCTCCACTTGCCTGCAGTCTGCCAGATCTTACAACAATTATTATACAGTATATATCTATGGACACAGTCAAAAGAAGCATGCTTGTAATCCAAAGCACTTGTATATGAATGCGAATCTCCCCATAAGAAATAATGGAAACTCAAATGATTCGTTCCACAACCATTTTATTCATAAGTCCTTCAGTTTATAGTCCATAAAAAAAGATTATTGCAATGTGATAGGTTGTGTAACCATAAAATGTCCATCCACAAATGGAAGCCTCCACAAGGGGATTAGAAGCAAAATCCAGCAGGAGCTACAGAGTATAAAAGAGAAGAGAGGCGCCTTTAAGTGTGGCAATATGGTTACATTTAACAACATTTGGCAACTCACATGGTTGATGATTAAAAGAGGCACATCTAAGTATGCAGGGATCTGGGGTAAAGCGGTCCACATAGACCAGCTCTCACCGCTGTCAGTCTGCACTCATGACCGGGAAGACTACCCTGCAGTAGAGCGATCTAAAAACGAGGCTTGGAGTGCTCGTGGAGCGGAGCGTGAAAGGGTTGACGTAGATGACAGTGCGGAGGACGGTCTATGTGGACAGCTTTACCCTGGATGCCTGCATACTTAGATGTGCCTGTTTTAATCATCAATCATGTGAGTTTCTAAATGTTGTACCTTCATTAAATGTAACCATATTGCTACGCTTAGAGGCGCCTCTCTTCTCTTTTATACTCAGTTGTGACATGACGCTACTCTTATATCAAGACATCACTTGTATACCAAGTCACAATTTTGTAAAAAATTTTGCTTGTCTTGCAAAACGCTCTCAAACCAAGGTTTTACTGTAGTGGCATTTGCCTATAACCTTAAAAAGGACGAAAGTGAGGAAATATTATATTTAATTGATCCTTTGCAATATGAGTTCCGCCTTGCATTCAAATAGTTTTATTTTCTACCTGAGACTGGCAAGTGGCACTGAAAGTGAAAATAAAAAATGATATACTTGATCTCTCACCAGCATTAAAGGAATTCTATGGTCACATGATACACATTCTTTTTTTAACATGAGCATTGTAATAACATTAAAAACAATAGTTATTTTTCTAAAAATCTTTTGTGTGTTCTGCATGTCTCCTGCTGGAGCTAAGGAGTCCATGGTACCTTGCTGCCTGCAAGCAGTGATTCTTGTACTGACTCCGCCTCCCAAAACTCCTCCTCTCAGCGCCTCTGTAGTCCAGAAGGCAGGCTCTATAAACTGTGTGACACAGCAGTGCTTATTCATGCAGCATTAGAATATGTTACAGAAATCAAGGAAGTAAATGTGTGGGGATCTTCATAAAGTAAGTTTACAATCTTCAGGATTGCTCAGATAAATAAGAGTAGGCTAGAAATGATTGAAATACAATGTGGAAATGAATATATCATTTTAAATTTTGATCTTGGATATGCTTTAATGGATCAGTCTTTGTTTTTCTGAGTTCCCTCTCTAACTTCGTTTTTTTTTTTTTTTTGTATCCTTTTATTATTTTTCAACTTCCTTTAACAAACCAAACTGTGTAAAAAAAAGGTGGAGGGTTGAGACAAACCAATTACCAATGACAGGTGCCTACAATTGTCAGATTTTATTCATCTGTTAAAACCTTTATCCCAAAAGGAAAAAAAAATATCTGTAACTTTAAGTTAGCTGGAGTTAAAGTGTTACTAAACCCACAACAGTAAAATCAGTGTGTATATGCAGTAAAGCATGCTTGTTATACTCACTGTGAAACGTAAGGGGTTAATCCTCCGCATTGTGTAAAAAGGCTGTTTGATCCTGACTTCTCTGATCTCACCCCTTTTTCCACTGTCCCCAATCCATTTCCTGATCAGACAGAGCCTTGGAGTCACTCTGCACTTGCTCAGTTTGGTGTGTATTGCTAGAGAGTTTTTTGTTTTCTTGGGATGGTGCATGTGATGATCAGCACAGGGCCAATCAGCACTGTCCAGACAGAGGGCCAGGGGTCCTGCAGCCTCATAGCACAGTCAGAGTAGAATGAAAACTCCTCTTATAAGCTTTAACAAGACACTGAAAGAAGTCAAAAGACTGCTATATACTGCTGATGAGAAAAGGTATTTAGCAGTTTATATTTACTAAAATAATTGCAGTTCCATGTTCTATCTCCTGTGGGAGCTATAATTAATGCAGGGTCCTGGATTTTGCAACACTTTAACCGGTTCCCGACCGGCTCCTGTAGATATACGTTGGCAGAATGGCACGGCTGCGCAAAGTAACGTACCCGTACGTTACTTTGAATTTGCTGCCGTGTGCGCACGCGCGCCTGCCGAGATCTCCGTGAGTTGGGTCGCGGGTCCCGCGGACTCGAACGCCGCGGGGATACCCGCGATTGCCTCACGGAGAGGACGAATGGGGAGATGCCATTGTAAACAGCATCTCCCCGTTCTGCCTAGTGACAGTGTCACTGGATCTCTGCTCCCTGTCATCGGAGCAGAGATCAGTGACGTCACACACCAGCCCATCCCCCCTACAGTTATAATCACTCCCCTAGGACACATTTAACCCCTCCCCGCCCCCTAGTGGTTAACCCCTTGACTGCCAGTGTCATTTACACGGGAATCAATGCATTTTTATAGCACTGATTGCTGTATAAATGACAATGGTCCCAAAAATATGTCAAAAATGTCCGATGTGTCCGCCATAATGTCGCAGTCCCGATAAAAATCGCTGATCGCCGTCATTACTAGTAAAAAAAAAAAATTATTAATAAAAATGCCATAAAACTATCCCCTATTTTGTAAACGCTATAACTTTTGCACAAATCAATCAATAAACGCTTATTGCAATTTTTTTTTTTTTTTACCAAAAATATGTGGAAGAATACGTATCGGCCTAAACTGAGAAAAAAAATGTTTTTTTTATATATTTTTTGGGGATATTTATTATAGCAAAAAGTAAAAAATAATGCGATTTTTTCAAAATTGTCGCTATTATTTTGTTTATAGCACAAAAAATAAAAATTGCAGAGGTGATCAAATACCACCAATAGAAAACTCTATTTGTGGGGAAAAAAATACATCAATTTTGTTTCCGAGCCACGTTGCACGACCGCGCAATTGTCAGTTAAAGCGACGCAGTGCCGAATCGCAAAAAGTGCTCTGGTCAGGAAGGGGGTAAATCCTTCTGGGGCTGAAGTGGTTAAGCTTTAAGTTGTTAGGTACTTATGTGATACAAAAGGGAAAAAAAAGAAACAAACATGTCATACTTACCTGCTCTATGCAGTGGTTTTGCACAGAGAAGCCCGATTTTCCTCCACCCGGGTCCCCCATTGGCGCTCATGGCTTCTCCCCCCTGCCAAGTAACCCCATAGCAAGCTGCTTGCTAGGGGGACACGCATGCATGCTCGCTCCCAAGCCAGCTCTGTGTGTCCATTGGCGCACACAGGGTGGCTTGGCCCCGTCCCCTGCTCCCTCCCACTGACTGTGATTGGTGCTTTGTCTCAGCCAATGAGGAGGGAGAGATGCGGGAGAGCAGCTGCTATTGTGCACATAGCTGGATTGAGATCAGACTCAGGTAAGTGTTGGGGGGGCTCGGGGGGAGGCTGCACACAGCAGGTTTTATATCTTCATGCACAGAATGCATGAAGGTAGAAAACCATCAGCAATTAAAACCACTTTAAATCCATCTAAATGTGCAGTCCATCTAACATTATCCTCTACAGATAGTGCTGCTGTCATAGGGTGGCTCTGTTGCTCCTCCATCAATGGAGGAGCCACTCTAATACAGGAAGTGTCTTACTGGCTAGATCACCCGGTGAAAATAAAGGGGAAACAAGCCTAAAAAAAAAGAAGAAAACTAATGTAGCCACCACAGTTAAGGATTGGTGAGCTGCAACATATTACATTTTTGTTTGGGGTGTAAAACTACTTTGAGTGCAGCATTCTTTTCAGTATTTTTACTTGATAATGAGCATGGTTAAGCCAATGTGTTGGTATACTGATGAGGTTGAGTTGAAAGTGTTTTAACAAAAATATTTTAGCTGGTGATTTTAATAGCCCATTGTGTGTACTGTAAAGCTTAGAAAATTCAGAAGATGGCAGCAAATTTCAGTGTCTAGTAGGATAGGTGAGAAAGGAGTCGGCGGGTGCAGATGCAAAACTGTTGAGATATCAGCAGGTAGAATTTAGGTGGAATTTAGTAGGTAGATTTAGTGGCCCAATATTTCAGATGGCCCATTTCCAAAATACTGCGTTTGTATCCTGCTGTTAGATTAAACCATTTTTTAATTGTTAGCCGAATAGGAAACACAAGCTACTGCTTGGATGTTAAATCTTTGGATAATTAGCGCTCATGCATTTAGTCTTTTTTGCTCAAAACAGGCTCTTCAGCTAGTCTGGGTGACAGAAAGTAGTCAATAAAAAAAATGCATGCAGATGTGTAATGCAGGGTTAAATTGGTTTACAGTTTCTGAATGCTGTAGACAGAAGTGATTCTTGCTCCTCAGGGATAGTAAGTAGCTAAGTAGGCATGAAATCTTGGCACATATCTTTCAGCTGAGTTACACAAACTATGTTATGATCCTGCTTTCTAAGTGGGGTGATCTGTCGAAAAGCCTCTGATGCAATTGATGTAAAAAAAAGACCTTTAATTATGTACAGATCTTTTGTAGACAAAGGTTGAAGATGGAATGGATAAATTAGTTCTCAGCACTGACAGACCAAGATCTGAGTTTATTCTCTTTTTTGTGGATATGGCACTTGCATTGAAAATAAATGTTCTTATGTTTTTTAACCAGGCTCATTCAGGAAGAAAAAGAGTCTACGGAACTAAGAGCAGAAGAGATAGAGAACAGAGTTGCCAGCGTTAGCTTAGAGGGACTTAACTTGGCCAGAATGCACCCAGGTACCTCTATAACTGGCTCAGTGACTGCTTCGTCGTTAGCAAGTTCATCACCTCCAAGCGGACATTCCACACCTAAGCTCACACCACGTAGCCCTGCAAGGGAAATGGATCGCATGGGAGTCATGACACTAGTAAGTTGTGAATTTGGCATTATTTTACAGCTTTTGATTCATGACTACAGGTTTAACACTTCCATCTTTTTTGTACATTGATATCAATTAGATTGCTTCATAACAAACATACTCTGTTTTAGTGTTTTCTTTTTTGTTTGTTGTATTTTACTACCACTTACTACTACCACTATTAACACTAATGCTGTTTGTTTTTTTATTTTTTGCAAATTTAGCCTAGTGACTTGAGGAAGCATCGACGAAAGGTAATGTCATTTTTATATTTAGTAAACCTAAACCATGCTTAGAATAATGACCATGTGTCTATCTTTTAGAGCTGGATTAATTCTGAAACCAAACCAGGCAAATATTCAGTCCACTGGCTTGGATGTTTATGGTCATTCCACAGTACTGTCTGTCAATGGACCTGCACATTGGAGTGATTTCTGTATTTGTCTTGATCATTTAAAGATATTTTAGCATTTAAATTGTTGTGTAACTATCAACACAATCATGCATAATGATTTTAATGTATCACTGGACGTAATTTGTTATATTTAGCTAACAACAAAATATTCAATTTGGATTTTAAATTTTCACATGATAGTATCAGAATTGACAGTGGTAATAAAGTGTATGTGTGCTTTGAAAATAGTTCACTATGATTTAGCATAAAATGCCTGGAGTTCTTTAAGTAAGAGTCTTGGTTTTTTGATAAGGGAACAACTTGGAAGAAGATTAGGACAGGCTAATAAGCCACAAAGGTGGTTTGGAGGTTATGATTGAGGATTACTAGCAATAAATGAATACTGTAAAGCCAGCCTTATGATTTGATCACCAATTCCTTGGGGTTGCAAATCAAAAATTGAAGGCATTTTGTGTTGACATCACCGAATTATTGTTGTAAACTTTACTGCAGAAATGTTTCTTCTCCCAAACACTAGCAACGTCAGCCTAACTCAAATTTCACCTGATTAAAAACTTTTAAATATAATCTTTCAAAAAGCAAATTACATGAGGATAGATTATGAAGGAAGTAGTCTTCAAAACAACTTAAAAACATCTTATGTCTGCCTTGTGCAGGCACTTTCTATTATAGGGTGCCAACTGTTTCACAGTAGTGCTCCTGTGTTATCACCCCACCATTTACTACAATTCTGTTGGAGGGTGGCCACGCTGACGCACATTGTTCAGGATTGATCCACTGCTGTCAATTTCCGGAAGCTGGTCTGGAGCAATGTTGCATACAAAATAGAATATTAACTACATGTTTTCTAAATAATTACAAATAAATACCAGAAACCATGTGAGAAGTTAAAGTCTTTTTTGGGCTTTTTGTTTTTTTCATGTGACTGTTGTTTCGTAGACTTATGCCCTGTACACACGGGCGGACTTTTCGACCAAACTCGTCTGCCGGAACGAATCCGTTGGACAATCCAACCGTGTGTGGGCTTCATTGGACTTCCGATGGACCTTTTGGGTCGAAAATCAGACGGACTTTAGATTTGAAACATGTTTCAAATCCTTCCGACGGATTCGAGTCCGGTTGAAAATTCTGTTTGTCTGTATGCTAGTCTGACGGACGAAAACCGACGCTAGGGCAGCTATTGGCTACTGGCTATCTACTTCCTTATTTTAGTCTGTTCATACGTCATCACGTACGAATCCATCGGACTTTGGTGTGATCGCGTGTGGCCAAGTCCGTTCATTCGAAAGTCTGTCGGAAGTCTGTCAAAAGTGAGTTGAAAGTCCGTCGGAAAGACCATCGGACCTTTGATGCCAAAAAGTTTGCCCGTGAGTACATGGCATAATAGTAATCTAGTCCAAAAATATCAACAATTAACATTTTAAATTGTTTAGATAAATTGTTTATATTCTACACAGAGATGGCATATATAATTCATAGATCAGTTTGAATATGGCTTAACTAATATCTTTTGTTTCAGATTGCAGTTGTAGAAGAAGATGGACGTGAAGACAAAGCCACAATAAAATGTGAAACCTCCCCTCCATCAACACCACGAGCCCTCAGGATGACTCATACTTTGCCATCTTCATATCATAATGATGCCAGAGGGTGAGCTGTGTACCACTTTCTTCAAACTGCACTCTACTTAAATAACATCCTAGGAACTATATGGCTGTATTATATTCAGGTCATGTTAACAAGACCAACAGAAGCAAAATCAGCTTTATGGTCTTAAAAAGGACCTTTACCCCCCCCCCCCCCCCATTTTTTTCTTTCTAAACCCATGCTTACCTGGTTGCGGGTCCTGCACAGTAAACATGCTCACCCACCCAGCAGATCCAACAATGTCCTGCTGAGATCCTCTTTCTTTCTGTCCCACACTCAGTCCCACGCCGGCATCTTCATTCGTGAGGTCATCGGGAAGCCATCAGCTATTTTGGGTTCAGACGGTGGCTTTCCCAGTGATTCGCCGCTAGGCCTACCCCGTTCTCTTTTCTCAAAGAAAGCTAATGCCTCCCGTGATATGTGACAGACATGCATATCCTAGGAGGCACTTCAATCATCCAATCATGTGCAAGCAAAAATGCTGTTTTTTTATGTTCCTTGCATGTGATTGGCTATTCTTTGAAAAGTGAAGCTTCTACTCATTTAAAAAGATCTGGAGCAACTGCACATTGCAAAGTGCACATTCTGTTTACCTTTAGTAAATCAACCCGAGAAAGTCAAAGAAATTCAAAATTTTACAACTCTTACCAGAAGAGTTGATGGTAAATTTTACAAGGAAACACCCTTTCACTCTGAAGAAAATTCTATTTTCATGGTGAGATTTCTCACAGATCAAACAGATCTGTATGTAATTTTTTCACATGTCCTCATTGGACAAAATTTGGCCATTCCTGTTGCAGAAGTGATCTAGTAAAAATGTTTTTTTTTTTGATAAAGGAGCCAGTCCAAAAAAAGATATGTGGCAGCTGATGAAACAGAGGCTGCTGAATACAGAAGGTACCAGCTGGCATTCCACTATCCACACTGCTTAGCGCGGATAGAGGGATCAATGGATTTCTCTTGTTCAGCCAGAATACTAGCATTCTGGTAAGACAAACAGGTAGGTTTAGCTGTTGGCTAATTACTGAGATGGGTGGACTTTCTATCCATTAATGAGGATTAACAGGTATGAGGGAGCAGATCCAGATTCTGGACAACGGATGCTGGTTTGGTATTTGCATGACACAGAACTCTGGTTTCCGGTGATTCCTGAAAGCCCAAATGTAAAACTTTCATACCAGTAAAGTTTCACCAGTGCCCTCACTTCAGGTACACAATAATAAAAAAAAAACCTATAAGCAAGGTCAGTCACTACCACTTACAAGAAGATGCTAAATTTTCTTTGACGTGAAAAAAGGAAAGCTATTTCTTCTGGCCCCAGGATGTAAACACAGCATAAATTCAGCACAGAACCTGTATGCTGTTAGCGTATGATTTGTAAATATTTTAAAAAATTTTTTTTCATTTTTTTTGTAGAAGTTTGACTGCATCTCTTGAACCTGATGCCCTTGGTCTAGTCAGTGCCAACAGCAGTCAAGACTCTCTCCACAAAGCTCCAAAGAAGAAAGGAATTAAATCATCCATTGGACGATTGTTTGGTAAAAAAGAGAAGGCAAGACTTGGACAGCTCAGTAAGGAGTATGGCCTCCAAGGTCATTGTTCTTTATAAGAATTGTGTTATTTAGAAATAAGTTTCTGTTCTATCTTTTGTATTTAAATAGACACTAGGCTTTGTGTGCACAAGCTTAAAGGAGTCATTTTGCATAAAATTTAAAGTGCTGTATTAGAAATGAGTAGGTGTGTTCAAACATTGAACAATGGCGCCAACGGCGTCTCACTTTGCTACTGCTGTGTTAATGATGACTTCCAAACACAGTGCTAAAATTATTATTAACAGTAGTGCATATATTGTAAATTACCACATGCAATCATAGTAATCATCATAACTTAATTAGTTTGTTACCCCAACACTTCATATTTCTGATATGTGCCTGCTGTACCATGTACTTGTATGAGAAAGTATCCTGTTCTCTTTGTATTGCTTCCTTTATGTGAAATCCCAGGTGCTCCTGCTAATCCCCTTGCTTTCCTAGTAAAAACTGACCACACTAAGCAAGAGCACACACCATGGTCAGTTCTCTAGCTGTGCTGGGAATTCAGTGTACTCTTCTGCAATGATCGGACTTTTTCTAGCATGCCCCCGCTGCACAGCTATTCACTGGCAAGCTCAATGTCCTGCTGCTTCTCCTCCCCCAGCTCTCATGCAGCTGAGAACAGAGGGAATGTAATCATTTATAAAAAAGGGGTAAAAGGTGTTTAGAATGTTTTTTTTTTCATATCTATACAAAAATGTTTTGCCTTTAATTTATATTTTAAACTGAGTGGGTTGTTTTACAGGGTGATTGATTAGAATCACTTTAAACCAGCATTGTTTTGAAAAATAACTTTAGCATTACCCAAAAGAAAATTTAAATTGGATGTCAGGATTGCCCAACCTGTCTCTTTTTCAGTCTGTTTACTTTAATTCGGTGTGTCAGCTTCAGTATGTCAGCCTGTCGAACACATGGGAAGCACAGTGGGAGAGAATGAAGAAGAGTGGTTGGAAGCCTAAAAAAACGCAGCTCTTTGGAGAATAGACAGTAGAATTTTGCCAACCTGAATGCTTTATTATCACAGGAACTGTTTATGTTTATATTATAACTAGTTTTCACCTAATTGGCTGAGGAAGAATATTAAAACAACAAAAGTTCTTGCACAGTGATAGTTCAGATTGTACAGTAACAGTTTCTGAAAGTATAATCTTAGTTTTAAGTTTTCAGCCTTGATATATTCATTAAGGCTAAGTTCATATCTCTGTGTGTTGGAAACACTCACAAAATCGTGAACTTTTCCGACATACAGAGAAATGAGCTGCACTTTAGCAGAAGCATGGAGGGTACCATTAATTCTTAATGGTGCCCCAAAGCATAGGCAACTGCACATGTTTATGGTGTGGTGCACTTTTACAAAAGGGTCGGAGATGTCTTTCCCGCATTTTTCGAGAGTAGAACATTGAAATTATTTGGCTGTCCTAAACGCAACACGGGGGTGGGGTTATTTACTAAAGGCAAATCCACTTTGCACTACAACGCACTTGGAAGAGCAGTCGCTTTAGATCTGAGGGGAAGATCTGAAAAGAGGGGAAGCTCTGCTGATTTTATCATCCAATCATGTACAAGCAAAAATGCTGTTTTTTATTTTCCTTGCATGTCCCCCTCAGATCTACAGCGACTGCACTTCCAAGTGCACTTGCAGTGCATTTGTAGTGCAAAGTGGATTTGCCTTTAGTAAATAAACCCCATAGAGATGTGAACTTCAATTAATTTGGGTGAAACCAAAGAGAATAGGAGATGGTAAGGGCATAAACAGCAAACTTCCTATCAATATTATGGCTTTCATATCTACTCAGAGCCCTGCATTAGGTAGTTTGACCTAGGCCTAGCAGTTCAGGCATAGGGCAACTTTTGTCAATTTGTGCAAACTGCCAAAGAGTGCTACAATAGAGAACTCATCCTTATTGTCAAAATACCCCATCATAATATTCTAAATTGTTGGATTTGTGTTTTGTAGTTGTATAGTAATTCAAAGTAACCCTGTACCACTTTCCAAAGGATCCTTACTCAACTATGCATTGTTACTCATGTACCATAGAGAAGTCTGTATCTTCCGTCACATTTCATGTACTATAGTTTCAATACAGGAAATGTCAAGTGAGGACACATCTCTACATTCGTGCATAAACAGAAACAAAATACACTCCAGGGATACAATTTCTGTAGCCCTGCGTGGTTATATTTGTTTTTGTGTGTGTGTGTGTAAATATATAAAATATAGTATATCGGAAATTTTTCGAGTGGGAAGCGGAGCAGACATGCATTGTTAGAGCTCCACACCGCTGAGGAGAGAAGAGAAGGACAAAGCGGAGCCTGCAGGCTCAAAAGGTATCCATTTGAACCTTTTTGCCCCTGGGAACAAACTGTGAAAGTTTGGGCAGGAAATATGGTACTGGGAGGAAACCGTGGCAGAAATAAAAATCACCTCACAAAGAGCTCACAGGCACTCACTGCAGCTGAAGCAGCTCCAGTCACCTCACAAGATACAGCATCAGGGCGCTCTCACAGACAGAAAATGTCACAGCAAGACTCTCCATTTGAGTCAGATACAGAACAAATCCTCTCACAAACTTCTCCACAAGCCTCCTCAGCATCACCAGTAATATTATTACAATTTGAAAAGATGCTTCATAAGGCTTTAAAACAAACCTCAGACCAAATAACAAAAAGCCTAACCAAAGAAATAAGAGAGCTGGGAAACCGCACCGCAGCCTTAGAAATAAAAATGGATGAAATTGAAATTACAACCCAAGAAAATATAACAGAATTGGAACAATTAAAAAAAGAGAATTTAATACTTCAAACTAAGCTCGAAGATTACGAAAATAGAGCCAGACGTTCAAACTTGCGCATAAGGGGAATACCTGAAACTGTGACAGACCTGCAATCTACTATTACTGCTCTATTACAAGAACTAAAGCCAGATATCCCTATTGAACGTTTAGAACTGGACAGAGTACACAGAGCCCTCACAGCCAAAAAGAAAGATGGACCCCCACGTGATATAATCACAAAATTTCATTATTACAGAACGAAAGAACAAATACTAATTGCTGCAAGAGAAAAAAAGGAACTTAATTTTCAAGGACACAATTATCAAATTTTTGCTGACCTATCCCAACTTACTATTACTAAAAGACGATCCATGAAACCCCAACTAATGGAACTGCAACGCCACAACATTATGTATCAATGGGGCTTCCCCTTTTCAGTCAGATTTAACTACCAAGGTACAATTTACAGAAGCAGATCAGCAGATGAACTACAACAAACCCTTTTAAAATTAAATCTGACAGAACCCACACGCAGAAGAATGGCATCATCTTCACCTTCAGGCAGCACCCAGAAAATTTCAGAACAAAATGGGAATCATCATTCTCACAAAAGAGGCCGTTATGCCACATCATCCATGGACCAAGAAGATTCAATGGACTGACATCCTAATTCCTGATATCTCTTCATTTATTATACTAAGAGATGGTTCTCTATAAAAAACCTATATTTATAACTGAATGTAACTGCATTCTGATAGTCACACACTGTGTGGGATCATGTTACATTCCAGTTATATTTCTTATTACTTCTGATTCATATAGCCTTAGAATATATAAGTGAAATAAGGAAATTCTTGTTCAGTTATATATTATCAGGTAATAACAATAGATTTATTACTTTTTAGGACAAATATGTTCAATAATCCAGAAGTAATGGAAGCTTTTTCTTTCTTTTCTTAAAACAAATATATTATTACCTAACTACTTCCTAGAATTATGTTTTTGTTTATTCTAATCTGAAGCAATATAACCTCAATTTTATGAGTTAACATATCTAAACAGTTGCATATGAATAAAATATGTAATTGTTTACTCTAAAAGGGTTAAAATCCCAAAATAATTCAAACTATCTTCATCAATACCAAAGTTATTAACAGTACCTTTCTAACTGAATTATTTAGCCTAGGGCAAGACTAACCATATACAACCACCCTGGAATAAATAATTTCAACAAAAACTATATTCTGCACTCCAATTAATGAAACATCATTTTGATGTCTTTTGACATAGCACTTCTCTCCTGTAAGCGGAAGATCCGTGTACCCCCATTAGCCCTCCTCATTCTCCCAACCATATTATGTGGGAGTGTGACCAAGGCACTTATTCCCCTGAGAGAGATATTTATTCTCTTTCACGGGTAAATTGTGATTACTTGCAAAAAATAATTTATACAATGTATCATCTAATCTCATATGTTTTTTGTTTACTCTTTACTCCAGAATTCACTGGTTTCTTTTCTATCTATTCATCTCTTCAGTCCACACAGGTTGATCTGCGCAGTCAGCTCTGCATAACAAAAAGTAAGTCAAAACTATTTGATCTATTGCCATGGCACCACTGAATATACTTTCCCTGAATGTTCAGGGAATAAATGTCCCTCAAAAAAGGACCAAAGCCTTCCGGACTTTTCATAACAAGAAGGCTCACATAGTATGCCTCCAAGAAACACACTTCACCAAAGATTCTACTCCAAAATATATTTCTCCTTTTTATCAACAAATTTACACGGCTTCTGCCTGTACCAAGCAAAGGGGAACTCTAATTGCATTTCACCGATCCACACCATTCACCTTATCATCAGAAATTAAAGACCCAGAAGGTAGATACCTGATACTCATGGGTTATATAATGGATACAGCAATCACGGTGATTTCCTACTACGCTCCTAACAAACAACCTACACCATTCCTCTCACATATATTACAAGTGATTAATACACACAAAATAGGAACAGTGATAATGTGTGGGGATTCGAACCAGGTCCTCCTCCCATTTCTAGATAAATCACCTTTTACACCATCCAAAATAACCTCTAGATTACCTTTTTCTCAACTTCTTTCCAAATACAATCTGGTAGATTCGTGGAGAGAAAGTAACCCAATGAAAAAGAAATTCACTTATTTCTCGCACCCTCATCAAACCTTCACCAGAATAGATCATATTTTTCTAACAATAGGAATGATACCAGAAATTATTGCATCAGATATACTTCCGATTCCGTGGTCTGACCATAATGCAGTATACACTACTATAGCCTCAGCCATACCAAAAGCGCATGACCCAACGTGGTACTTACCGGACATAATGCTCAAACACCCACTACATCAGATGGCCATTGAACAAGCTTTAAAGGAATACATATCAATTAATAATACAACAGACATCTCCCCAATAACACTGTGGGAAGCTCATAAGCCTGTCTTGCGTGGTACAATACAAAGACAAATGGCACTATTTAAACGGGAACGCAAAAATCTAGCAAAAAAACTAGAACTCAATTTTAATGCAGCCTACATATCATTTCAAGATAATCCATCTCAGAGTACAAAATCTCATCTGGAAAAATCTAGATTGGAATACGATCTATTTCTCACTGAGTCAGTTGATAAATCCCTCAAACGCTCCAAACACAATTTCTACATGAATACAAACAAACCAGGTACATATTTGGCTCGGGCATTAAATTCAACTAACAAATCTTTCAAACCAATACGTTTGAAATTATCAAAAAATGTTTACACTTGTAATCCAGTTAAAATAGTCCATAAATTTCACTCACATCTCGCAACTTTATACAAGACAAACAATGAATTTAATCCTACAGAGGCTGAATCCTTCTTCTCAAAAATAACCTTACCTGAGTTATCTCAGAATCAAAAAAGCAGTTTGGATGAGCCTATAACTATAGATGAAGTTGCAAACGCCATAAAAGACCTAAAACTTAACAAAAGACCAGGCCCAGACGGCTACTCGGCTTTATACTATAAAACATTCTCAGAAATTCTCTCTCCCATTCTCACTGAAACGTTTAACAAACTTCTAGATGGACATTCTTTTCGGCAAGAAACACTAATGGCAATTGTTTGTATGATCCCAAAACCCCTTTCTGATGATACTTCCTGTGTGAATTATCGGCCTATCTCTCTGTTAAACCTCGATATTAAATTATTAGCAAAAATAATAGCAAAACGCCTTAATAGCATTATAGGAAAATTAATACATAGAGATCAAGTAGGCTTCATGCCAAATAGACAGGCAGGCGATAATATACGCAGGGCAGTGTTATTGGCACATATTGCTAAAAAACGGAAAATCCCTTTATGTTTTCTATCTCTCGATATTAAGAGGGCATTTGACACAGTATCCTGGCAATATATGCAATTTTCATTACAAAAATGGGGTTTTGGACCCCACTTTTTAACATGGATCAAAGCATTATATAATAAACCCAAAGCCTATATAAAATATGCTGGATACAAATCTGAAGCCTTTAATATCGAAAGAGGTACCCGACAGGGTTGCCCATTATCTCCCTTATTATTTGCCCTTATACTCGAACCCATGGCCCAATACATCAGAACAAACCAAACTATAACTGGCATTGAAGTAGGAGGTATTACACACAAATTATGTATATTTGCAGACGATATATTACTTTTTCTATCATCACCACAGGTCTCTGGTCCTAACTTAATACCAGCTCTTGATGGATTTGCAGCCCTATCCGGCCTTATGATTAATCCTAAGAAATGCCTAATGCTTAATATTTCACTCACAAACATGGAATTGATCCCGGCTAGGGCTGCACTCCCATTCACATGGGCAGAAAAATCAATCCCATATCTTGGAATTCATTTAACAGCATCTCATTCTGACTTATTCTCAACCAATTATCCTCCTGTATTAAGACAGATCACAAATCTAATAAAACAATGGTCGCAACTTCCTTTATCCTGGATAGGGAAGATTAATGCAATCAAAATGACTATTCTACCCAAATTGCTTTATCTATTCAGAGTCCTCCCTATTCCAATTCCTTCCTATTTTTTGAGAATAGTACAAAAAAGAGCAACTTCGTTTATATGGGGCTCTTCTAAACCACGTATACCTATACACACACTACATCTTCCCAAAAATAAAGGAGGCCTGGGATACCCTAATTTTACTAACTACTACAGAGCAGCACATTTGGCCAGTCTGTCCAAATACCATGCAAAACAGGAAATCCCATTATGGGTATTTATAGAGGCTTCAGAAAATGACCCACTATTAATATCAAATTTATTATGGCTTGATCCTAAAGACCGCTTTAAAATTCATAATCCCATAACTAAACACTTCTTATCTCTCTGGGATAAACTAAAAACCAAATATCAGTTACAATCTCCACACAATCCTCTCCTTTCTTTTATCAGAAATTCGGCCTTTTATCCGGCATGGATCTACCCAAATTCTTTTAAAGCTTGGACAACATCAGGCATTCAGACACTAAATGACTTCATAGCATCTAAATCATTCCTTTCATTCCCATCGCTTAGAGAAAAATATGATCTACCAAACTCTGAGATATTTAGATATCTCCAAATCAAAAATTTCTATACACCATTCCTAAAGGGGGATACACCATTATCCCAATTATCCATTTTTGAATCAATCTGTACAAAAGATCCATTTGCTAAAGGTACAATTTCATCACTTTATAATCAATTATATGGAGTAGCAAATCTTAATAGACCCTCTTACGTTCAGAGGTGGGAAGAGGACCTGGGACGAACTTTAGAAGACACGGACTGGTCTAACATATGGCTCACATCTAAGTCATCTTCACCCAACATCTTAGCACTGGAGACAAATTATAAAGTCCTAACTCGCTGGTACCTTGTACCCGCTAGAGTGGCAAAATATTCACCTAATACCTCAGCTCTTTGTTTTCGAGGATGCCCAGAAATAGGCACATATTTACACATATGGTGGACGTGCCCAGTAATCCAAACCTTCTGGAAGGAAGTCTTCGTGATTGCATCTAAAATATTTAAAAAAATAATACAACCAGATCCATATTTAACTTTACTTAATCTAAAACCGGAATGGTTAACACTCTCTCAATTCAAACTTATGATCCAACTAATAACGGCTGCAAAACAAACAGTGGCCAAGGCATGGAAATCTCCTACATTGGTACTAGCAGAAACAATTCACAGAATGAATAATACAATGTCCCATGCTAAGATGGTAGCCATCGATCAAAATCAAATTCCAAAATTTGAAAAACTTTGGCATCCTTGGATAAAACAACAGTTCCTGTCAAACTTCAATGACTCTGTCCTGTTGCCATGGTAACAGATTAAATGACTTACAGAGACACCCATTCTAAGGCTTCAAAGAGAACTAAAAAGAATAATAAACTGACGAGCGGGACAACCTTGTGGACCATACCTCTACCTTTCAACCCTTTTTCTTCTTTTTCTTTCCTTTTCTCCACCTTACGATTAAAGCTCATTATCAGAATTTATTTGACCTATATACACTCTACTTGTAAACAATATGTATAGTAGGTATAAATCATTTAAATACCTACAAAAGTAACTAAGGAAATGATATATATCTTTAATTTAGGTTTACGTAAACCCAATGTTTAATATTTGAAATTTGAAATTTCATTATATTTACCTATAGAAGCCCTACTGTAAAACAATGAGCTTACTCAGATCCTTGTAGATCCTTGTAAACTTACTTTATGTATCTTTATAACATTGTATACTCAATAAACTTCTTTTGACAAGGAAAATATAGTATATCATTTATATTAATATATATATATATATATATATATATATATATATATATATACACACTGAGCAAAATTATAAACACAATACTTTTGTGTTTGCCCCATTTTTTCATGAGCTGAACGCAAAGATCTATGACTTTCTCTATGTACACAAAAGGCCTATTTCTCTCAAATATTGTTCACAAATCTGTCTAAATCTGTGTTAGTGAGCACTTCTCCTTTGCTGAGATAATCCATCCACCTCACAGGTGTCGCATATCAAGATGCTGATTAGACAGCATGATTATTGCACAGGTGTGCCTTAGGCTGGCCACAATAAAAGACCACTCTAAAATATACACACAATTTTATCACAAAGCACAATGCCACAGATGTCACACAGATGGAGCGTGCAATTGGCATGCTGACTACAGGAATATCCACCAGAGCTGTTGCCCTTAAATTTAAAGTTCATTTCTCTATGATAAGCTGTCTCCAAAGGCGTTTCAGAGAATTTGTCAGTACATCCAACTGGCCTCACAACCGCAGATCACGTGTAACCACACCAGCCCAGGACCTCCACATCCAGCATCTTCACCAAGATCTTCTGAGACCAGCCACCCGGACAGCTGCTGCAACAATCGGTTTGCATTACCAAAGAATTTCTGCACAAACTGTCAGAAACCATCCCAGGGAAGCTCATCTGCATGCTCGTCATCCTCATCGGGGTCTCAACCTGACTGCAGTTCGTCATCGTAACCGACTTGAGTGGGCAAATGCTCGCATTCGATGGGGTCTGTCATTTTGGAGAGGTGTTCTCTTCACGGATGAATCCCGGTTTTCACTGTACAGGGCAGATGGCAGACAGTGTGTATGGCGTTGTGTGGGTGAGCGGTTTGCTGATGTCAACGTTGTGGATCAAGTGGTCCATGGTGGCGGTAGAGTTATGGTATGGATAGGCGTATGCTTTGGACAATGAACACATGTGCATTTTATTGATGGCATTTTAAGTGCACAGTGACGAGATCCTGAGGCCCATTGTTGTGCCATTCGTCCATGACCATCACCTCATGTTGCAGCATGATAATGCACAGCCCCATGTTGCAAGGATCTGTACACAAATCCTGGAAGCTGAAAACATCCCAGTTCTTGCATGGCCAGTATACTCACCGGACATGGCACCCATTGAGCATGTTTGGGATGCTCTGGATCGGCGTATACGACAGCGTGTTCTAGTTCCTGCCAATATCCAGCAACTTCCACAGCCATTGAAGAGGAATGGACCAACATTCCACAGGCCACAATCAACAACCCGATCAACTCTATGCAAAGGAGTGAGGCATATGGTGGTCGGTCACACCAGATACTGACTGTTTTTCAGACCCCCCCCTCCCCCAATACAGTAAAACTGCATATTTTAGAGTGGCCTTTTATTGTGTCCAGCCTAAGGCACACATGTGCAATAACCATGCTGTCTAATCAGCATCTAGATATGCCACACCTGTGAGGTGGATGGATTATCTCGGCAAAGGAGAATTGCTAAGTAACACAGATTTAGACAGTTTTGTGAACAATATTTGAGAGAAATAGGCCTTTTGTGTACATAGAAAAAGTCGTAGATCTTTGTGTTCAGCTCATGATAAATAAGGGCAAACACAAAATGTTGCGTTTATAATTTTGCTCAGTGTATATATAAACTGTGATTACCTAATTAATCTTTAATAAAGACAGATGTGATTTATGTCATTCTTGACAACAGGAGCTTTTATGGATATAGACCCTGGGGCACAGGACTATCTGGGATTGAGTAAACTTGGAACTCAAGCAGAGAAAGACCGAAGGCTGAAGAAAAAGTATGTAACACTTACCAATGCATGTAATATTATAATTTTGTTATGCAATTTTAACTTTCCAAAAAACTGTGTCTTTGATAGGAACCTGTCATAATGAAAAAATGAGAGCTGCTGCTATTGATTTGCAAGTTCAGCCCTGTTTTCTCTATTGTTAGCTATTAGTCAATCACTGACCCAAAACATGTAAATAATTTACAATTCCCTACTTGGCAGTGCACTCTGCAATTGAATATCCCATTTTTTGTGTGTTAACAGGTTGCTTTTTTACCATAAACCCTGAAATATGTAAATACTATACATATTTACAGTTTGCAGTTAAACTAGTTAGCTGTGCCTCATCTGTTCATCTCAGGATGAACCATGCCATATGTTAATGACATATCTATACTCTAATGTAGAAGGTGTCTCCACATTGCTAAGCAGATGGTCATACATGCAAGAGTTAGACAGTCAGCACTGTGTAATCAATAGATGATTACTGTCATCACTAATAATTGCATTTCTGTCAGGATCAGGTGATTATGTATTAATTATGTATTATCAGCAAAATACTTCAACAGAACTGTCATGGAAATAGTTGCTGGTCAACTTGGAGTTTCTTAGTCAACAGTCCCCAATGTAGGTGCAGGGTTGAAGACGGTTTCCTATTATTTATACAGATGTACCAGCATGTAGTATACAAGTATTCATTTTTAAGAAACGGCCAAAAATAAAGCTTAAGACATCACATCATCTATTTATGTATGGCTGCCATGCAAGTTGATTGTTGCATAAAGCTGACCATTTGGATGGTTTTTCTTAGTTGATCACAGCTGTTTACCAACTGTCTTGGGTAAATGCATAGGACGGTACTGTGTATGTTCAGTCAATATGGATAATTTTTTCTTTTTGAATACTTTTCGAAGAGGACTTTTCATCAGCTATATCATGAACTCTTGCTTGATTGCCATGTTATGACTCTGAACATTATACTGTTTCCCTGCCACATGATAGAAACTATAAACTATAAGCCACATGTAGCATTGTTAGAGCTTAGCTACTTGTTGTAATGCTGTGATAGTGCTGTGCAAAAATTTAGTTATCTCTGTAATGTTGCTAATAAACAGAAAAAAATGTCTCACGTTGGTGGACAAAGAGCCCTTCATGCATTGTACATAGACTGTTGTCTTACTAAAAGGAATACGACAGTAAGATGCTGCCTTTTCTCTGAAACCACTACACAATATCATGTGTGTTAGGTAACATGGTCCTATGGTTCTGTACAATTATTTCCTGTGCTCTATAGCAGTGGTCATCAACCTTGTCCTCAGGGCCCACTAACAGACCAGGTTTGCAAGATAACTGAAATACATCACGGGTGATATCATTTGCTGCTCAGTGATTGCAGTATTCTTGTCTGCATCTCCCCGAAGTAATACATAAAACCTGGTCTGTTAGTGGGCCCTGAGGACAGGGTTGATGACCATCGCTCTATAGTACCATATAGCAACCTAGCATGTGCTTTGCAGAGAATATAGTACCAATCACATCCATTCTTGCCCTAAAGGAGCTTAAAATTGAAAGTTTCTACCACAATTATTCAAAATCATGCATACAGTTTATTCAAATGCCAGAAATCCATAATGGAACCTGGAATACCCCACAGGCTTGCTAAATACTTGTAGCCCCCTTGCTGCATCACAACATAAATTCAACTAATATTTTTTGTGAAATAATTTAATGTTTCTGGCCATTAATATAATTTTGAAAGCTAAGGACAGGCTATTTTCTTTGGTTATCTCCTATATCAAGTTCTTAGAAGATGGAAGAGTGGCTGTAATCTAGAAAGCACTGTGAATGTAATTATATCAGTCTCAGATTAAAGCCAGTAATTCCTTAGAGACAACAAATACTTCTTTTCTTAAATCAGATAGTAGTCATAAAGTTGATTATAGAACTAGCCTATTAAAAGACACTAGCCCCGTTTTTTTTATCATTTAGATTCCATACTCGGAGGTATATCATGTCTATATGAGATTCCAAAATGATTGTAAACATTATATGGTAAAAATTGTGGACAAATTTCGAAAATTCCATAAATGATGCACTATAGCTCAGGAACCAAACTTCCAACCTTAATAAAAAAAAAATAAAGAACACATTTTTTCTTCTTGTCACAGTTGCTCCTTTATTACTAAATATTTATATTTTAATGCTAGTATTGTTTTTACTTGATTGAATGGCTTTTTATCCTAGGAAGAACAACTTGGAAGCTATCACATGGGATGGCCTTAGGCTGCAAAGTAAAAGCTAGCTTACTTCATCACAAATGCAGTAATTTTAGGTGCATTACAAAGGGACTCTGGGCCAAATGTGGTCCACCAGATCCTTGTTTGCAGTCCTAGGTAGATCAGACAGCAGTTGCTTATGATGCTCATGCTGCCTCCAATTGTCAGTGCATTTGGAAAGTGTTACAAACAGGCTGCCAGTATGCTTGGTTCAGTCTTTGGAGAGAGATGGAGTCCATAAGTGACAAGCAGCAGAGAAGTCAGCCATGGGAGAAATCAGCCACCTGTACAGCCCAGGTCACATGAGCTCTGTGGAGGTTATCTGTCTGGGTCTAATAACTGACATAGGAAGCCCTGCAGAGACTGATAGTACCATCCTGTTGATTGAAAAAGAGTGCTGGAGAAGCAAGAAAGTTAAAAGAACATAACATCAGGGCCAAAACTAGGGGGGGAGGCAGGGGGCGAATCTGCCCTGGGCGCCATATTGAGAGGTGCGCCACTACTCCTTTCTTCTCCTCCTTCCTCCAGGCCCTCCGAGATCTCTGCCAGCTCCTATAGGATAGTGAGCATGTCAAGCTTCATGCTGAGCGCCGTCAGCAGAAGCTCACCCAATTCACTTTACCATCAAAAAAAGTAACCTGGGGGCAACTGGGGATGGACATGCAGAAGCGCATAAATGTGCACTCTGTACGGCTGCAATTACAACCCCCCTCCAACCTGCACGGTCCCCAGGCGTAGCTGGTCCAATGTACAGGAAAGTCAGGGGAGCGCCATGCATCCAGGCATTTCCGGCACTGGCATCATCTCCCCAGACCGACCACTGCCTGTGTAACAGAGCCAAATAAGCTTCCTCTAGGCTTCTTCTCAGCTCTACCCGGTCTCACAACAAACCACGAGGAGGAGACTGACAGGAATAACATCACCTGCCCGCATGGAGCCGCGCTGTATGTGAGGTCTGTGTTTAGAGTGGACATTTGTACAGGCCAGGGGGGTGATGATGGCAGGGGAATAAGATTATCCTGCCAAGGATGGGGATTTGGGGATGGGAAAATTCTGTACTAGGAGGGGGTGGAGATTTCAAAGGGAGTCATTTTTGGTTTAAGGTGCCCTATGAAATATGTACCCCCTGAACACTGCACTCTGTACCTAGCGCACCTCTGAACCCTGCACTCTGTGCGTAGCGTACTCCTGAACCTTGCACTCTGTACCTAGTGCACCCCTAAACCCTGCACCCTGTAAGTAGCACACCCCTGAACCCTGCACTCTGTACGTAGTGTACCCCTGAACCCTGCACTCTGTAGGTCGTGCACCCCTGAACCCTGCACTCTGTACACAGCGCACCCCTGTACCCTGCACTCTCAATACAGCATACCCCTGAGCCCTGCACTCTGCACGTAGCGCACCCCTGAACCCTGTACTCTGTAAGTAGCATAACCCTATATACTCTGTACATAGCGCACCCCTGAGCCTGCACTCTGCACGTAGTGTACCCCTGAACCCTGCTCTCTGTACGTAGCGTAACCCTATATACTCTGTACATAGCGCACCCCTGAACCCTGCAATCTGTACAGAAAACACTCCTGAACCCTGTACTCTGTACATAGTGCACCCCTGAACCCTGCACTCTGTACACAACGTGCCCCTGAACTCTGCCCTCTGTGCATAGTGTACCCCTGAACCCTGCACTCTATGCATAGCATACCCCTGAACCCTGCACTCTGTATGTAGCCTAACCCTTTATACACCATAAAAAGCGTACCACTGAACCCTGCACGCTGTACAGAAAGAACCTCTCAACCCTGTACTCTGTACATAGCATACCTCTGAGCCCTGCACTCTGTACATAGCACACCCCTGACCCCTGCAGTCTGTACATAGCACACCCCTGAGCCCTGCACACTGTACGCAGCGCACCCCTGAACCCTGCACTCTGTACAGAAAGCACACCTGCGCCCTACACTCTGTACAGAAAGCACCCCTGAGCCCTAAACTCTGTACATAGTGCATCCCTGAACCCTGCACTCTGTACAGAGAGCACCCCTGCACCCTGCACTCTGTACAAAGCATACCCCTTAACCCTGTACTCTGTACAGAGAGCACCCCTGAACCTTGCACTCTGTACATAGCATACCTCTGAACCCTGCACTCTGTACAGAGAACACCCCTGAACCCTGCACTCTGTACATAGCATCTCTCTGAACCCTGCACTCTGTACAGAGAGCACTCCTGAACTCTGCACTCTGTACAGAGAGCACGCCTGAACTCTGCACTCTGTACAGAGAGCATGCCTGAACTCTGCACTCTGTACAGAGAGCACTCCTGAACTCTGCACTCTGTACAGAGAGCACTCCTGAACTCTGCATTCTGTACAGAGCGCACTCCTGAACTCTGTACGTAGCACACTCCTGTGGGAAGCAAAGTGCACTTTCACCTGTGTGGAAAAAAATCCTTGCATCAGCCCTGCAGTCCCTTTTTAAGGTAGCCTAAATTTGTATTTTTACAGTGACATTTGTTTTATTAATCTAAGCATATTTTATAGGTACAAGAATACATTTGTTTTATTTAACCATGCCCTTTTAAGCCCCACACAATTTGGCTGCACCCACTGCGTGCCGCATTACTGCTCTCCTCGGGGCATCCAAAGAAGTCCCAGGTCTTTTACAATCCTATAGTGTTCCTATAATTTTAAGCTTCACCTCTGCAGCAGATTGGGAAGCCTATCGCTGGGAAGGTAAAAGAGCGCACAGAAACAAGCCTTGACTCACTTCTTTTTCCAGTGGCGCCCCTCCTAAGCCATTTTGGGAGTGAAGCTTGAAAATGCTCAAAGCTCACCTACGTGATAATTGTGTAGACCTTTTCTCTCAGGTGGGGGTGGGGGTGGGGGGTCCAGACTGAGTCTTTTCTGAGTGAAAGAATGCCTAGCTTCGCCACTGCATAACATCACAGCGACAGTGAGTTAATTTAAAATACATGTGATTTAAAGTGCAAATTTACAATTAATGTGACTAAAATGTGTTCTTGTTTACCCCCCATGTGTTGGGCACATGGAAGAGACAAAAAGCCTTGTTCTCTATTGTGCCATTTGATGTGCAATGAAAAAAAGATGAGGCTGGTGGCATTAAATTTCAGTGAGGTGTGACATGCTGCGGCATGTTATAGCTCGGTACAGTTTGCATTGTGTAAAAGCAAAGTAAGTTGTCTCTTAAAATGCATTACAGTGCATGCACAAACCCACCACAATGTACATTGTCAACACATGTAATGAAACTATGGATTCTGTTGTGCAGCCCTCTGGACATTTTGGAGGCTGCCCTTGAGTCCCTCTATATTTACCAAGTTGACCACCACTGTTTTAGTTTGTATTGGTTATTAAACCTCTTTTCCAGCTTGACCCCAAAACTGAATGGTCCAAACAATAAACACAGACATCTTTCCCTTATTGTTTTGTGTCAAATTAAAATGTTGCAGTGAAATAATGAGTATTTATTGTAGGGCTGGGAAAATTAAAGATTATTTCTTCGATTAATTGTTAATTTTTTTGATCGATCAACATTTTTTTGATCAATCAAAATTCTGTTGATCAGTACTCACCTCTCCGCCGGCTTCCGGGTCTTCAGGGAGTTCCGTCGGAGATCCGGTGATGTCACGGACATCGACGTCACTGGACTCCTCCAACCTTCCCCAAGTGCCTCCGTCTGCTAACGAAGAGAAGGGGGGAGAAGTCCGGTGACGTCGATGTCCGCAAAATCATAAATTGAGGAAGACAGATCCTAACGATTTGATTGATCTCACTGGTCAAAGTATTCAGATAAACATCTATGTAAATCCTGCACTTGGCTATGAAAATCAACATATCTGAGGGCTTTCCTGGCTGTAAGTCAGTTTGACGATGTACTGACATTGATTGGTTATCCAGCAATCAAGAAACATTTATAATGAGGGTACTTTTTTTCCAAAGAGCTGACACTTTGCTGTCTGAGCAGGTGATGGATGTCTCTGGCTCTCCATCTGTCCCCCTGATGCACAACGGTGCTATTTAAATAGACTGTAGGGTGACGCCATAGCCCAGCCCCGCTGAGGAAGTTCTGAGGAAGTTCTGATTGAACGTAACATGTATGGGGGAGGAGCTACATCAGCTAAAAGTAGTTAGATCTGTATGTGCGTTTATAATTAATCAAAATTAATCGATTAATTGATTTTAAAAAATCGATTGGTCGAACACGAAAATTTTAATCAGTAACAGCCCTAATTTATTGTAATCATTTTGAATATCCAGAGTACAATGGAACTGAAACATCCTGTGGCTTACTGTATATTTTAAAATATTTTACGCATTTGAGCCCCAATTCATGGTTATGAAAATTTTGCATTTCTATAAACTTCCTTGTGAAAGTTTATTAATACTGTAACTAAGTGTAACAATTGTCCACTAAACAAAGTTAAATATTCTAAAAAAGTGTATTGATTAGCATATTTTGCTAAGGCTTAATGTTATGCAACTTCACTTCCTAAACCTGTGCTGCTAACTCTTTTCCTAGCAGTTGGAGAGAAGCTATTTTAACTCCTAATACCTGACAGCCTGAAAACGATGTCCCTGTGCCTGTATCCTCTTTGTACAGCAAATATTGAAAGCATGCAATGCATCATGTTAGCCAGGAAATATTTTCGTGGGTCATACCTTTTTTAGCTGCTGTCGCTGTTTTTTTGGTATGACATGCTAAAGTTTGTTTTTGTTATAGCCTGAAGGAATGGGGTATGGTTTTTCTGCAATTACAATTTATGTTTTTCTTTTAAATTAGCCAATGATTTTTCACTGTGGGAAAAAGAAGACCACTCCTTATTTTCCTTTATTGAATAAGCCTGTGTATGGAATATTGGTGGCCAAAGCACCTTGCCCAATCAGAAACGATCTCCTAACTTCTAAATGACATGGGCTGAAATCGGTTCCTTACTCACACAGACTACTGCACTTTGCACATCCTCATCTGCATTGTTTTACTGAAAGAAGAAAATTCTTTTTTTGAGCCAGAAAAATGGATTACATTTGTTTTAGGGGTACCTTGCTAGTGTGGAACATATCAAATTTTTATCTGGTAAGGAAATATGTGCCTGAGTATGGCCAATATTTCTTATCTTTTCTAATGCCAGATGTGACATAAAAAGGTCAGCAAAGATAGCCCTGGATACTTTGTGCTTACATTTGTCATTATATTAACAGCTATTGGCTATGAGATTTACAGCATGATCTACATGCCCCATTGAGTTTCAAATTGCTCATGTATATGTCCTGTTGGTTTGAGAAGGCTTTCATCTCCACAGGATTCAATTCTACACTTCTTTTCCAAAATTACTTTTATAAGTACATTATTTAAGTATCAGGAAATAGCTAGAAAATAGTACCCAGAATTCGGTACTAGAAAAATTTTAGATGTAATTCAGTGTTTATTTTCTGTCAAAATATTTGTCCTCTACAATTTCATGGAAGCCTGGTGACTGTACAATGCAGTATATAGGTTGATCTCTACAACCTATAGCACCTCTCATTGGCTTTGCCCTTTTTACTTGACGCAAAAATATTTATTCACCAAGAGATAATGCTCTGTATGTGATAGCAACAAGCAGACCCCAGCTGTCATTATTCCTGGAGTAGAAAATGAAATAAGTGTTTAGCTATATGACTATCTTTTAGCATTGTACCTACACTTATTAGGTCATTACATGCAATAGGCATGTCGCCAGGAAATTGAAAAACGTGAAGCTGGCAAAGCAATCCTCCCAATATTAACTGGTTTCGTATATAACCTTATTGAATTAAAATAAAACTTCTGCCAACACTTTTTTCAAATAAATTTAGCAGATACCATCTTTTTAAAAAGTTCACTCCTCTTCATTTTTTTGGTCTGCATCAGGTGCTTGTCCAAAAGCATTACTTTGCTCTACAACATGACATCTGCAATAAAGGAATGCCATCATGTGCGTGTAAAGGCAGGTGTACCAATACTTTCGGCAATATAGTGTATATACATACTGCTTTTTGCACTATGCACATGGGAAAACAAACACTATATATCTCATTTCACAATTAATTACAGTTGTCTGATCTCATATAAGCTTCCATTAGTGTAGGATAGTAGATATTACTCTGTGTAGACCACTTAGAAGAGGACAATTCAAAGACAGCTCAAGTATCGGCATGCATCAGACTTTTACATCCCTGTTGCGCTCAACCACATTCTCCTTTTTTCTGACTAAAATAAACTAGGTAATACTTTGTTACTTATCATGGGTGTCCTTTTGACTACAAACTGAACACCCAAAGATAGTACCTCTTTCAGATCTGAATCTCCATATAAGATAGGTAAGTATCTATGTGCAATCTTTTTTTTAATTCTTCAAACCAAACTCTAAACCAGGGGTAAGCAACCTTAAAGGGGTGGAGATCCTGAAGTCAGAGCCTTTGAGAAGTCAAAGATCACCACGCACAGTTTCGCCTCCTCACACCTGATTTAAACCTCTAATTGCTGTACTACAGTGTCGCAATCGCATGCATTGCATGGCAATCATGGGTTTAAATTAGGTGGTGAGGAGGCAACATATCGCCACCTCACTACCTGTTAACACACACTCAGATCACTTTTATGAGGAGCAGCCGTGCTTGCTGCACTTGTGAATGAGCCCTTAGTTGCATTCCACAACAGGACCCTTAGGGCTCGTTCACACGTAAAGTTGGGGGGTGGTAAAACAGCAGGATATAAAAGAAATCTATGGCTAAGCGCAGCAAACCCGCAGGAAAGCTGCAGGCACAATGCACTGCAGCTGCGGTATGGGTAAACTGCCATGCATCAGTGTAAAAGCAGCCCTATACTATTATACCCAGTGTATTGCTTCACACTGACCTGAAGATCTCTTCTTTCCTGCTGCTGGCACCACTCTGGAGACCACTAGCCAAGATAAGAGGTGGAGTGCAGTTGAAATCCCTCTGCATGGGACAGAAGCCAGCACTACAGAGAAGGAATTGTCTTATGCAGCTCTTGCTACCTACTACAGCTCAAACTTTATAAGAAATCTCTCTGCATTGCACTTTCCTTGATGCTCTGGAATGGTGGGTCAGCAAGCCCAGACAGTTATCTACCAGTCACCTGTCTGCAATCTACCGGCAGATCGTGATCTACTGGTTGCTTGACCCCCGCTCGAAACTGTAATGTGTGGTAAATGTAACCTGTTGTAACTTATCACCCATGTGACCTTCTACTCTCAGGGACTGACCATTACCTAGAGTTTCTCTCTCAAAACTTTGTTGGCTGCCATATAGGTGTTCTTTATGGCTGATCAGTTTTATCCCTGCTCAATGAATTTCTTCTCAACAGCTCAAGCCTGCATTTCAAAATCCTCTATGATACAGCGAATTAATTTTGTGTGGGAATGTTAATTTGATATGTATTTGTTGTATTTTTGACAATTGCCACTAGATGGCTGTGTGAAGGTTTTTTTTCATCTTCATATAGCTTGAATAATACTGGGAGTTCCTTTTAAAGGAACACTGTCACACATATTGGATCAATTACTTGTATTGAATGCTGGTAAAAAGAACATCTTCCATTGGGACCACCCTAGCCTTCATGTTAAGCCGTTTTGAAACATGGAGCGGGTGGAGGACAGGTGGCAGGTCACAATGTGAATTTGTGTTACCAGAATAAAGCTTTTTATCCAATGTGATGTCACCTTTTTTTTTCAGATAAAATGGTAAAGGGATACATACTATATTAGGTTACAATGGTTCTAATTTCAATGCTAACCATTGCCACTGGGAAAGAAAGTGAAGGGAAATACAACATTTTACCCTTGTTTCAAAAGCACCTGTTTTGGTAAAAGGGGAGATTTTCACTCTGTTCTGACTCATCTTTGAGGCAGGAAGTGAAGGGAAAGCTCCATAAAACACACACCAATATGCAAAAAACTATAAAAGAAAATGGTTTTAGCTGAAGCTTTACTTGATTTTGATTGATAAACAGGAGCTGCACATCTCACTCCTTCTGCAATGGATTGCATTGCATATGAAGTGTCTTTTTTTGTGAAATACAGTACTGTGCAAAAGTTGTAGGCAGATGTGAAAAATGCTGTAAATTAAGAATGCTTTAGAAATACTGATAGAAGTGCTAATAGTTTATTTTTATCAATTAACAAATTGAGTAAAAAAAAGTAAATGAACAGAAGAGAAATCCAAATCAAATCAATATTGCTGTGACCACCCTTTGCCTTCAAAACAGCATCAATTTTTCTAGGTACACTTGCATGCAGTTTTTGAAGGAACTGGGCAGGTAGGTTGTTTGAAACATCTTGGAGAACTAGTCACAGATCTTCTGTGGATGTAGGCTATCTAAAAATCTTTCTACCTCTTCATGTAATCCCAGACAGACACAATGATGTTGAGATCAGGGCTCTGTTGGGCACAACCCATCACTTCCAGGACTCCTTGTTCTTCTTTAAAGTGATTGTAAAGTCTCGTTTTTTTTTCTATAAAAATAACAGACATGTTATACTTACTTGCCCTGTGCAGGGGATTTGCACAGACCAGCCTAAATCCTCCTCTGCTCAGGTTCCTCTTCGCCTCTCCTGGCCTCTTCCTCCTGTTGAGTGCCCCCAGTCATTTATGAATGAATGAATGAATGATTTGTAGAGCGCTGCAAATGCGAACTGAATCGCCTCAAGGCGCTGATGCGTTTATGTTGTCAGCTTTCATTAGAAGAGGTAAGTCTTGAGCTTTTTCCTGAACGCCAGATGGTTTTCTTCCGTGCGGATGTGAGTAGGAAGAGAGTTCCATAGCCAAGGTCCCTGGACTGCGAATCTTCGTTCTCCCCTTGCTTTGTAGCGGTATTTTGGAACTAGGAGGAGGTTTTGACTCGATGATCGCAGATTGCGATTCGGTGAGTAATGTTTTATTTTCTCTCGGAGGTATTGAGGTGCGTTACCTTTTAAGCATTTGTGGGTGAGGCAGAGGGTCTTGTATGCGATCCGATTCTTTACTGTTAGCCAATGAAGGCTCCTCAGGGATGGGGAGATGGACTCCCAGGGTTTTTTTCCTGTTAGTAGTCTTGCTGCCGCGTTTTGAATGGCCTGTAGGCGCGTAAGCTGATATTGGGGTAATCCTAAGTAGAGTGAGTTTGCGTAGTCGAGACGGGAATTGATGATTGTTACAACTACTGCTGCTTTGTCATCTTCTGGGATGAGGGGGATGAGTCTGCGTAACAGGCGGAGGAGATGGTGAGATCCGCTAACTACTGATCCTATTTGTGCATCCATTGTCATTTCTGAGTCAAAGATAACTCCAAGACTTTTGGCTTTGGTGCTCGGAGAGACGGTCTGTCCAAAGATGGCGGGAGGTGTCCATGGAGTCTTGGTTTTGGGATTTTGGTTAGCGTGTAGGTAGAGAAGTTCTGTTTTTGACCCGTTGAGTTTGAGGGAACTAATGGTCATCCAGTCATCTATTAAAGTGAGGCATTTCTCAAGTTGCTGATGGTGGTCTTTTTGTCCGGTGATCCGAAAGTAGATTTGGGTATCGTCTGCGTATGAGTGGAAGCAGAGGTCTGATTTTTTGATGATTTTGAGGAGAGGGCGGATGTAAATGTTGAATAGCACTGGCGACAAGGGTGATCCCTGAGGGACTCCACAGGAGATTTAGACACAGAGTTGCGGTTCGACCCCACCCCCTCTCTCTCCTGATTGGCTAACTGACTTTGACAGCAGTGGGAGCCAATGGCACCGCTGTTGTGTCTCAGCCAATCAGGAGGGAGAGTCCCGGATGGCCAAGACACTCTTGGACATCGCTGGACAGAGATGGGGCTCAGGTAAGTATTAGGGAGGCTGAGGGGGGCTGCTGCACACAGAAGGCTTTTTATTTTAATGCATAGAATGCATTAAGATTAAAAACCTTCTGACTTTGCAACCACTTTAATCTAAAGATAGTTCTTAATGACATTGGCTGTATGTTTGGGGTTATCCTGCTGCAGAATATATTTGGGGCCAATCACACGTCTCCCTAATGGTATGGCATAATGGACAAGTATCTGTCTGTGTTTCGCAGCATTGAGGACACCATTGATCCTGACCAAATCTCTAATTCAATTTGCAGAAATGCAGCCCCAAACTTGCAAGGAACCTCCACCATGCTTCACTGATGCCTGCAGACACTCATTATCGTACCCCTCTCCAGCCATTCACAAACAAACTGCTTCCTGTTACAGCCAGATATTTCAAATTTTGACTAATCAGTCCAGAGAGCCCACTGCCATTTTTCTGCATCCCAGTTCCTATGTTTTTGTGCATAGTTAAGTCACTTAGCCTTATTTCCATGTCAGAGGTATGGCTTTTTGTCCACATCTTCCATGAAGACCACTTTTGGCCAAACTTCTCCAGACAGTAGATGAGTGTACCTGGGTCCCACTAGTTTCTACCAGTTCTGCGCTGATGGCACTGTTGGATATCTTTTGATGCTGAAGAGAAGTAAGTATGATGTGTCTTTCATTTGCTGCATTAAGTTTCCTTGGCCAACCACTGCATCTACGGACCTCAACATTGCCCGCTTCTTTGTGCTTCTTCAAAAGATCTTGAACAGCACATCTTGAAATCTCAGTCTGCTTTGAAATCTTTGCATGGGAGAGACCTTGCTGATGCAGTATACCTACCTTTGTTTGCTCAGTCTTGCCATGGTGTATGACCTGTGACATGAAATTGTATTCCACAACCTCACCTTATTAGCAGAGTTCCTCCCTCAGTTTTTGGGTGGGTTCACACTGGTACGACAAATGCTCCGACATTGAGAGCTCATGTTGCATGACATGTGAAAATTAATGTTTCCCTGTAGGAGACGTCTTAACTGGTCCGACACAAGTTGGTCCAGCTTTGAAAATGCTCCCTGCACTACTTTGGTCTGGCTTTGATCCTACTTCAGCCTATTGATTATCACTGAAGTCGGATCAAAGTCGGATTGCCGTCCTAACTGACCCGACTTTGGCATACAACTTGTTCACTGAGGATCTTGAAGGGGAACTCCATGCCAAATAATAAAAGGCATGGGTTCCACCTCCAAGAGCATACGAGACCCTTCGGTCTGGCATGAATTTTCAGGGGAACCCCTACACCAAAAAAACAGCATTGGGGTCCCCCCCAAAATCCATACCAGACCCTTATCCGAGCACACAGCCCAGCAGGTCAGGAAAGGGGGTGGGGACGAGAAAGCGCCCCCCCTCCTGAACCATACCAGGCTGCATGCCCTCAACATGGGGGGGGTGGGTGCTTTGGGGCAGGGGGGTCTTGCGCCCCCCACACCAAAGCACCTTGTCCCCATGTTGACGAGGACAAGGGCCTCTTCCCGACAACTCTTGGCGTTGATTGTCGGGGTCGGTGGGCGGGGAGCTTATCGTAATCTGGAAGCCCCCTTTAACAAGGGGTTCCCCAGATTCCAGCCCCCACCCTATGTGAATAGGTAGGGGTACAATGTGTTAAAAAAAAAAGTGTCAAAAATAAAACACAGCACACAGGTTTTTAAAGCAATTTATTAAGGCAGCTCCGGCATCTCTTCTCCCCTCTCCGGCTCTTCTGCCTCCTCCACTGATGTCTTCTGCCTCTGTCGGTTCTTCTCCCCTCTCCGGGTCTTCTAGCCCTCTCTGGCACTTCTTCCTCTGTCCACTGTCTTCAGCCTCTGCTGGGTCTTCTTCGCTATATTCTCGCTCTTTTGCTGGGTCTTCTCTGCTGTCTTCTGCCTCTGTTCTCCTTTCGATGTTGACTCAACGCTCTCAACCGCTCTAATGCTGGGTGCGCGGTGTGCCCCCACTTACATTGGCATGCGGAGGGGTCATCGGGTACTGTCATCCAGAGGCCCTACCCTGTATGACATCACCACCTGGGGCATGATGGGGCGGTGGCGTCATAAGGGGTGGGCCTCCGGTGACTCCGCCCAATGCCAATATAAGTAGTGGCACACCACGCACCCAGCATTAGAGCGTGAGAAAGCGTTGAGTCAACATCGGAAAAAGAACAGAGGCAGAAGACAACGGAGAAGACCCAGCAAAAGAGCAAGAAGATAGCAGAGAAGATCCAGCAGAGGCAGAAGACAACGGACAGAGGGAGAAGAACCGGAGAGGGCTAGAAGACCCAGAGAGGGGAGAAGAACTGACAGAGGCAGAAGACATCAGTGGAGGAGGCAGAAGAGGCGGAGAGGGGAGAAGAGACGCCAGAGCTGCATTAATAAATTACTTTAGCACCCTGTGTGCTGTTTTTTTTTTTTGACACTTTTTTTTCAGGTGAATAGGTAGGGATACAATGTACCCCATACTCATCCACATAGGGTGGGGGGCCGGGATCCAGGAGCCCCTTGTTAAAGGGTCTTCCAGATTCCAATAAGCTCCCCGCCTGCAGACCCCGACAACCAACGGCCAGGGTTGTTGGGGAGTGGCCCTTGTCCCCATCAACATGGGGGCAAGGGGCTTTGGGGTGGGGGGGCGCAGGGCCCCCCTGCCCCAAAGCACCCAACCCCCCATGTTGAGGGCATGCGGCCTGGTACGGTTCATGAGGGGGGGCGCTCTCTTGTCCACACCCCCTTTCCTGACCTGCCAGGCTGTGTGCTCGGATAAGGGTCTGGTATAGATTTTGGGGGGACCCCATGCAGTTTTCCAGCATGGGGGTTCCCCTTAAAATCCATACCAGACCAAAGGGCCTGGTATGCTCTTGGAGGGGGGAACCCATGCTGTTTTTTTTAACATTTTGCATGGAGTTCCCTCTAAAGATTCATACCAGATGCAGTGCCTGGTATTGTTTGGGATCAAAGTCGGATCCCTGTTCATTGAAGTCGGACGCGTGTCGGACTTCAATTCGCAGGGCAAAGTCGGATCCAAAGTGGTACGACTGTTGTGTCGTACCAGTGTGAACCCGGCCTAATGCCTCCTACACAGCTGTTTCCATTTCAGTTAATGACTCTGTTTCAACCTACATATGAAGTTTATGATCATTAGCACCTGCTTGGTATAATTGATTAATCATACACCCGACAAAATCCCTGACATTGTGAAAATGTACAAAGTGTGCAAGTGTAAGAATTGATGCTGGCTTTAAGCGGAAGGGTAGTCACACCAAATATTGATTTGATTTAGTTTTGTCTTCTGTTCACTCAGTTTGCATTTTGTAAATTGATCAAATAAACAATTATATTTATATTTTTAAGCATTCTTACGTTACAATATTTCTTCACACCTGCCTAAAACTTTTTCAGCATAAACGGTAAAGGTAGGATGCAGTTACCTTATAAAGTTACCATTTTTCTGTTTACTGAATTATGATTCCTAAAAGGTTTAATCCTTGATTTAATGAAAATGCCATCTATTTTTATTTTTACAGACATGAACTTCTTGAAGAAGCCCGCAGAAAAGGACTACCATTTGCTCAATGGGATGGACCTACAGTCGTAGCATGGCTTGAGGTAAGAAATCAAGGTACACCCTACGTATTACATTTGTGCAATCTACCGTATTTATCGGCAAATATAACACGTGCCGGCGTATAACATGCACCCCAAGTTTAGGAGGGAAGTTTAAGGAAAAAAACTTTTAGGAGGGAAGTTTAAGGAAAAAAACTTACATTTTAAATGCCCATCAATGCAGCCCAGTGTCTACCTGCAGCCTTGCCCAATGTCCATCTGCAGCCTTGCCCAGTGTCCATCTGCAGCCTTGCCCAAAATTGCAGCATGATCTTTTAAATTGTTACCGCCACCGAGATAGACAGAGCCGGATGTCCTGTGTATTCAGCTCCTCTCGGCTCGTCTTGCAGTCCCGCCCCTCGGCCTGACTCCTATGATGGACACAACACCGGTCCAAAGGCGGGACGTAAAGGCTAGGAGGCTGGACTGGGCGTGACTGTGAGCAGAGCTGAGCCTAGCCGAGTACACAGTACACTATGCTCTGTCTATTTCGGCGGCGGCATTCCCTCCTTACCCTCTGAGGCAGCGGTTCGGCGTATAACACACACCCACGATTTTACCCTGATTTTAAGGGGAAAAAAGTGTGTGTTATACACCGATAAATATGGTAATTTAGGTGATTTTGACAATTTTGGATGCTGATTGGACACTCTAGTAGTTAAGAATGATATATTGGAGTTATTGGGGTTGATTTACTAAAACTGGATAGTGCAAAATCTGGTGCAGCTGTGCATGGTAGCCAGTCAGCTTCTAACTTTAACTTTTTCAAATAAACTGACACACAAAAAAAAAGCTGGAAGCTGATTGGTTTCTATGCAGAGCTGCACCACATTTTGCAGTTCTCCAGTTTTAGTAAATCAACCCCATTGCATCACAAAAGTTAGATGACTGTTCAATTTTGGTTAGAATATACAGTGTGTTTCCTTGCCATTCTCCAATTTTAGGAGAGCTACAAGCCTGGTATCACTGTTTCTTGCATGTTATGATGTAACAGTATACATTTAGGTGTATTTCTTGGAGGTAAGACAATCTCTTTAAATTGATTTCTGATTAGTTTGTATAACCAGCTTTAGGAACAACTAATAATTCTGCCATACTTCTCAATCTAAATCAGAGGTGGGAACTAAAATGAAAGGATAAAACATATTTCCATTAAATGAAAACAGAAAAAATGTTTTTAAGTAAGAGGAAAAAATTGCTTTTAATGTTGATGTTAGCCACATTAACTAACTGTACTGTACTGATAGTAAATAAGACCGTAAGAAAGTGCTTCAACAAGGTCTCCTGCAGGTTAACGCCACATTCTGCATGTGACTGTTCACCTGTTGCTGGACAGAGTAGGGTAACTTAGGTCAGGTTGAGCTTTATTCTGTACTTTGTGTAAATCCAGCAGGGAAAGTGGAATCCTAAGGTATAGAGAGGTCAAATGTTTTTCTTCCTCATTTTTAAATCAGGACAACAGTGGATTTATACAAGATCAAATGAGGTTCTGTTAGATTTTATAGGAAAAAAAAAAATTGGGACATTGAATCTACATTATACATACTGTATGCTTGTAGATACCTTTTCCATGTTATTTAACCATATGAATCTAAACTATTTAGACTAGACAAAGCAAATGAAAAAGAAAAAAATATGTTAACCTTGAAATATTGCTTTTATTTAATAACTACTTACATGTTATATATGCTAGATTACATCTGTCTTTGTATGTTTTGAATCTGCCTGATGTGATCTGCAGAGCGGGAGGCACCCAGAAGTGTTGTAAATTTTAAATGAATGTTATCCATGGTACAGTTGGAGCCATATAGACCCAAAAGCAGTGTTTTCACACAGGGTTGTTAGTTCTCTAAAACTGTGGTGGCATTTTCTTAAGGGGTTAGTTTAGATAAATACTACATCCTGACGCTCTTCTTAAAGAATGACAAATTAGGTTTACATGGTCAGTAGTATATATATATATATATATATATATATATATATATATATATATATATATATATATATATATATGAAGCAGTTATGTCATATATCAAAATGCTTTTTTTTTTTTTTTTTCTAGTTATGGCTTGGAATGCCAGCCTGGTATGTTGCAGCTTGTCGTGCCAATGTGAAAAGTGGTGCCATTATGTCTGCATTGTCAGACACTGAAATTCAGCGAGAAATTGGGATTAGCAACCCCTTGCATCGCTTGAAACTTCGCCTTGCTATTCAGGAAATGGTCTCACTTACAAGTCCCTCGGCTCCTCCAACATCAAGAACAGTGAGTCTACTTCTTCTACATTTACCCTGGGTATACTCAGTAGTTAACAGAATGTCAATATATAATTATTATTAACTGTTCTAAAATTGTTTCCATCCATGTCTTTTATATGGGGTCATTTATATAATGCATGAATCAGTTTTCTCTGCATACTAAACTGGGGCAACTAGTTTAAATCATTTATATGACTAGGTGTTTTCCTATAAATTAGCTTTTTATGAATGTGAAATGCAGGAGATTGAGAAAAAAACACCATGTACATAAGAACTTGGACATTAAAATATAAAATTTGGCAGCTGTGCCACTGCTGAACATCCTTTCAAAGTAAGCCCAGTAATGCTTTATAGGGTTCTTTATATTGTGTAGTACACCTATAGAATGGAGCTCAGTTTTACTCTGTTATTCAGCAAACATTATTCAATCACAAGTATATGAAAATGGGCTTTATTTCTGTATTTACAATATAGCTCGTGGGGGATCTTGGGACATCTATGACGCAGAGGCATTTAGCATATCTGCTGACTGTGATGTTATTACACTGTTAACAGTGGTGCTGACTTTCTTCTTTAATGCTGCTTACCTGATGTGGATCTGAACCTGCTCTCCCATGGGCCCTCTCATTAGCCGTCTGGTAATGTATGGGTTACCCATGAGGAAATGGAGACTCTAACAGCTCCTGCCAAAGCGGTAAGTCATTCACCCTCTATAATTTACAATGTCAGCCATACAATTTCAAATACATTTGAGTAGTTTCTAGTATAATCAGGGTTTTACAAGCCTATACCTAATTTGCACATGTACAGTTTTTATTTTATAATATTTCTCATGTGTACCAAAAAGAGAAAAGAGAAAGCGGGACTTTAATGAGACGTGTCAACGCATAATTATTAATAGATTGGCCAGGCACATATAGAATTGGCCTGTATCCAATATAAATATGATCCGGACATAAATATTCTATAACCAGGGAGACACTGGGCGTAATCACAAAGGATTTACAGCAATATTCGTATAAAACATCGTTTAATACTTCATTAGACATAAAGAGAATTGTTAAAAATCAATCAAAGGTATGGTGGATACAAGGCGTATACAGTTACAGTACAGATAGTTGTTAGATTGTAGGCATCCTTAAGGACACGTCTCATTAAAGTCCCGCTTTCTCTTTTCTCTTTTTGGTACTACGAATTGGGATGGAGACATGTCAGCGTTCATAATGCTGGTATGGACAGGTCACAAAACCCCCCCTTTATGTGCATTTCTCATGTGTAGATGGACAGCCCCTGCACAGAAAAGATTTAACAACAACAACAAAAAAGACAAAAACAAGAAATAGGACTGTCCATTAATCAGATTCTACCCTTGTTTTTGTGTACACATTTGCATATAAAACCAAAAATTAAATGTCACTTCCACTTTTTTATTAAAGAAATACAGTATTATATACAGTATATCAGTGTACAGTTTGTATGTACTGGAGAAATGCATGTATTCTTTTAAAATACTAATCCAGATTACACACTAAAATTGTTTTCGAAGAACTCTCTCATCCATGTCTTTATGGACCTTTCTTTTATGCACTAGTCCAAATCATTTGGTGGAAGAGGATTATGGTGTGGGGTTGGGCTTGGCCACTTAGTTCAAGGGAAGGAAACTCTTATGGCGTCAGCATACCACCACATTTTGGACAATTTCATGCTCCCAAATTTGTGGGAACAGTTTGGGGATGGCCCCTTCCTGTTCCAACATGACTGCGCACCAGTGCACAAACAAGGTCCATAAAGACATGGATGAGCGAGTTTGGGGTGGTGGAACTTGACTGGTCTGCACAGAGTTTTGACTATAACTGGATAGAACACCTTTGGGATGAATTAGAATGAAGACTGCGAGCCAGGCCTTCTCGTTCACATCAGTGCCTGAACTCACAAATGTGCTTTTGGAAGAATGGTCAAACATTCCCATAGACACACTCCTAAACCTTGCGGACAGCCTTCCCAGAAGAGTTGAAGCTGTTATAGCTGCAAAGAGTGGGCCAACTCAATATTGAACCCTACAAACTAAGACTGGGATGCCTTTAAAGCTCATGTGCATGTAAAGGCAGGTGTCACAATACTTTTGGTAATATTGTGTATGTGTGTGTGATATATATATATATATATATATATATATATATATATATATATATATGTGTGTGTTTTAATACATAGCTAACATCTCTCCGTCACAGCAATACTATCAGCTCAGACAGTTAGGCATTGATAAGACCATGATCTGCCTGCATTGGTTACTGTGCTTTGTGTGCAGTCATTGTTCTTTACACTTTTTTTTTTTTAAGTAAGCTTAAGGGCCCATTTACAATGTCCTAAGGCAGCCCTTTGAAACGAAGGGGCTTGAAATGCATTCCAACAAACAGAAATTTGGGCATGGTGCTTTTTCAATAGCGCAGCCCAATGCACTGCCACAGGCTGTGGTGCATTCCCTTTGGGTGCTGGGGTACATTTGAGTATTAAATTAATAGCACTGTAATGCAGTAACCCAAGTTACATGCATTACCACAATGGGTTAGTGCAAATTGCCCCTAAAGAAAAGCAAAATACAGCAACCACTACATTAGGCAAGCAAATATAAAATCATGCAATTATGCGCTAAATATTACACACTTTCTTTTATGTGGTATCAAATTTGTTTACTGACCTGTTTTTTATTTTTGTATGTGTTTTCATGTTCATTTTTCCTGCTGATCATGCAGAAAGAGTTGGAAGAAGGTAGCTGGGCACAGGTATGAACACTGTTGTTGCAGATTTCTACAAAAAAGTATCAGACACTAAGGGCTATATTTAATGACAGATCAAGATGATGTTGAAAAGTATATGTAGCTTGTTCTTTTGTTCATGATTTTAATCATTTCAAACATGAGCATTGAAGTCCATTGAATTCTTTTGATCTTCATATACTGTAGTTCTAGGTCAATGTTTTTTCCTGACTTACTTTTATTAGCTCGCAGAGCTCTGCTCCCCCTTCCAGTGGTCATTCTTCTCCATCCACTCACTGGCTCCAAGCCCCTTATCTTTTTTTTAGCTGAAACTGTTACTCAGCCTATTCCCTGCTATCCCAACTACACTGATTGACAATCAGGAGTACAACCAAAACTAACCAATCAAGACCAAAGATCATTAAATAAAAAAATTATAAAGTAAACTTGATCAGGACAACTAAAATTGTTCCAAGAAAATAACAATATGTATATTTCATAGGAATATTAGCTATGCAACTAAAAGAAAACTAAATATTTTATAGGATGCATGGGACAGTGTGATTCTTGTATTGCCAGGCTGTGTTCCAAAATTAGACAGTGGGATATTTTGTTTTATAAACTCAGGTTGGTGTTTCTCAAAAAACGTTATCTGAGACCCACTTCGATAGTATGTAGGTGGTCCTGATCCTGTTTAGCTATGTATAGGGTTGATTTACTAAAGGCAAAAAGACTGTTACCTTTGCAAGGGAATTTTCCCTTAGCTCAGTGAATGTGGTGAAAATACACTTTGCAAAGAATACTCAATCACATACAAGTAAAATAAAAACATGAGAACATTAGAAGATGGAAGTCAGGAGAGCTTTATTTCATTCAGTAAGCTACTGGAAATTTCCCAAAGTAAAAGAAAAGCCTCTTTGCATTTAGTAAATCAGCCCCATAAAAATAACAAACAAAAGAAAAATGTGGCACTACTCTAATGCAGTACAGATAATGACTGTGAAGTGCTGAACAAACCTCACTATAAATGTCTAAAATGAGGTATCCAAATAAATACTCACATTTCCAAGGAAGTGATTGATTTCTTTTCATTTTAAACATGGAGGTCAGGTGCCACCATTACTAATGGTATTACCTGTGGTCACACCTAATTAGGGGGCGACCACATTGTAGTAGTAATCCATGAACTTTGAGGACATTGAGCCCGGGTTCACACTATAACGGGCTGCGGATCGCACAGGAGAGCTGTGCGTCCCTGTTCCCCGTTTCAGGGATGAATCAGGGCCGATTCTATGCCTGAATTCGGCCCTGAAACGGAGCCAAAGACGCACAGCGTTTTTGTGCAGTGCGCTCCGCAGCCGCCCCGGAGATATGTGAACCGGCTCCATAGGGAGCCAATCACATTCTCCTGCTATGCGAATTAGATGCGGGGAAACGCACATCTAATTCACATAGGTGTGAACCCGGGCTTATGCTTAGATTTACTGTTTGACTGTGTGCATATTGATGAGGGTTTTATCTCCCTTGTTTGTTTTAATTTACACAGGTATTGCATTTGAGTATTAATTTGGATACTTAATTTAGATATTTATATTAAAGGTTTGTTCAGCACTTCGCAGTCATCATTAACATTACTGCATTGGAGTAGGGCCGCATTTTTCTTTTGTTTGTTATTTTACTGGGTGTGGGCACACATTCTAATACTGACAGCCACTCATTAGTCAAAATATTAGGGAGGTTTGCACGGTGGTCGTTCAGTTACACTGTTAAATTAGCCCCTAGTCTCTATCAAACTGTGTAGCCTTCCAGAAACAGGAGTGTTTATTTTGAGATCATGTAACACTTTAATTCCATGTAGGTGATTATTTTATTGTTTTACAGCCAAGGGGTCAATACTTATGCAATTAGCACTTTTAACCTATTTGTAAATTATTTCAGGAAACAAAATACATTTTTTTTCACTTCATCATTATTTACTACTAAGTGTAGTTCGGCAACATAAAATTACAGATACATTCATGTTAATTCTGGACTGTAAAACCAATAGGGAGCATGAATTCTTACGTAAAACACTGTATAGCCTAATGCTTTCTATACTAAATAAAGTGTTAACAATACAGATGTGTATAATAATTTTCCATAAAATGTGCTTTTTAGACATTGGCATATGGAGATATGAATCATGAATGGATTGGTAATGAATGGCTGCCTAGTTTGGGCTTACCTCAATACAGAAGCTATTTCATGGAATGCCTGGTAGATGCAAGAATGTTGGATCATCTGACAAAGAAAGACCTGCGAGTGCACTTAAAAATGGTAGATAGCTTTCATAGGTAAGTGCTATAAACCTGAGCGAAAGGTTAAAGCCTTAGGCCTTATTTCAGGCATTTACATTTTTGGATGTAAACCTAAAAAATGTTTTGGCTGAAGTTATACTTTTAATGCTATTGCGGTGTTACCTATTTTTGTCTATTGTTGATTTGTGATTTCTTGTAGATTTGAAGTTGCCAAAAGGGAAGGTGATAATATACTGCTTACAGCCATAGAAGCTTTTAGAAGCCAAAAAAGCCATGCAAGCCACACAAACTGAGATGGCTGAAACACAGAGGGCAGTGGAATTACTGTTAAGGTCATATCAGTGCTGACAAGTCTCTGACATACGTGTTGAAACAAGTCTTGAGATCACTAAGATGTAAAAAAAAAAAAAAGCAAATGGTGTTCAACCTTTTTCCTTTCCAAGTGCTGTAGTGATTTATCATGGATGGATGGCAGCGTTATAAAATTGTAGATAATAGCATGTATCACTAGCACATCTTCTGCTCCTCTTCAAACTCTATTCAAGTGTCACAAAGCTATAGCAACATTTCAGAGTTAAACACCTGGTCTTTAGCTCCAAAAGGTTGCTATATCCTTTGACAAATAAATATAAATTGAATAGGAGCAGAAAATGCATGGCACTGTCCCTTGAGATGAGTCGCTAGTTTTCACCAATTTAAGCCAAGCAAAAGCATTTTTTTTAGCAGCTAAACCTATGCTGGAGCTTCCATAATAAGGAAAGAGTTTGATGGGAGCTTTAATTACCCACCAAACTGAGACTTCAGTGACATTATTACCACAGGTTTTAGATGTGGTGTATTTGGGCATATTCACATGGAGGATAAACAGGCACCTGTTTTAAAATTTCATATACTTTAGAATAGAAAAAATGTTTAAATTGTAATTACAATTTTCTAAAGACCAAGGTGTATTTAAAGCCATTTTAGTTCAGATTGTTAAATTGTTAAAACCCCTGTTGGGCTTTTAACTTGTGGGGGGGGGGGGGATTAAACTGGAGATGCAACAGCAAGTGGTAGGAAATCCAAAAATGTAAAGTTGAGAGAGGATGAATCTCTCCAGCGTAGATACAAAACACAATAAAAACCTGACTGAGGTCATCACACTCCCACACTCTATCAAAATATAAAAAATATAAGCTTTGGCTTTACATTTGAGACTGTTAGAATTACTTAACGCTTAACAGTAAGCACAGACTTTTTTTATATATTTATTTGAGAATATAAAATCTTTTAGTCTAAAAGTGAAAGATTTATGACTGAAACTATGTAGGTTCATTATTTTCTGCTGAAAATATAGTTCCTTTAATAATGCAGACTAGAACCCCTTTTCATAATGCAGGGACCAGGAGCTCATTCAAACAGAAGTGTTCCACTTTTGGTTAAGAGGACATTCTACTTGAATCCCCTGGGTAGAAGTGGACACAATCACCTCCTCTTGAGGCCCTTCATAATGCAGAGAGCAGGAGCCGTTTCACAATGCAGTGACCAGAAGCTCCTTTAAAATGCAGGCACTGGTTGCCTTAATAATGCAGGGACCAGGAGCCATTTCATAATGCTTGATCCAGTATCTCCTTCAAAATGCAGGGATTGGGAGCCCCTAATAATGCAGAGAGCAGAAGCCCCTAATAATGCAGGGAGCAGGAGCCCTTTTTAATGCAGGGAGCAGGAGCCCCTTCATGATGCAGGAAGCAGGATCCCCTTCATGATGCAGGGAGCAGGAGGACCTTTTATAATGCAGGTACCAGGAGGCCCTTTTATAATGCAGGGACCAGGAGGCCCTTTCATAAAGCAGGGACCAGGAGGCCCTTTCATAATGCATGAACCAGGAGGCCCTTTCATAATGCATGAACCAGGAGGCCCTTTCATAATGCATGAACCAGGAGGCCCTTTCATAATGCATGAACCAGGAGGGCCTTTCATAATGCAGGGACCCGGAGGCCCTTTTATAATGCAGGAACCAGGAGGCCCTTTCATAAAGCAGGGACCAGGAGGCCCTTTCATAAAGCAGGGACCAGGAGGCCCTTTCATAATGCATGAACCAGGAGGCCCTTTCATAATGCATGAACCAGGAGGGCCTTTCATAATGCAGGGACCAGGAGGGCCTTCATAATGTAGGCAGCAGTAGCCCAAGCTGAGAGCTCATCAGCAGTCCAGCTGCATGTGAAAACAATGTTCATTTGGCCATGGTGTTCTGGTAGCACTATTATAGCTGAATTGATGGAAGAGGTTTTATAAAAAACAAATGGATGAAGTATTGTGAATGCTGTTTTAGCTTAATGGATAGGGAAAGTCCTCATAACAATAAAATGAAAATCACATCAGTTTGTAGAAATCTACACACTACTATTTATTGTAACAACTTTGCACCATAGGCGTGAGCACAGGGTGTGCCAGGTGTGCCTGGGCACACCCTAATCGCCTTGTGTGGTGCATATTCCCCCCTGTTTAGACCGCTGATATTTCATCCCCAAAAAAATGTTACAAAAAAAAAATTTAAAAAGAATATAAATAAAACTACTGACACTGTCCACTGCCCTACTGACACCATCAGTACATATACACATGCATATGTATTTGAGCTTTGGGGTGCACACCCTAATGCAAGAGGCTGCGCACACCTATGCTTTGCACCCTACAATAAGTACTTTATAAGAACATTTAGATTTTTACACTAAATCATGTGTATTGTACCTAGAAATGTAACACTTCTAAAACCATTTCTTTTACATTTCCAGAACAAGTCTGCAGTACGGAATTATGTGCTTAAAAAAGTTGAATTATGACAGGAAAGAACTTGAGAGGAGAAGAGAAGTAAGCCAGCATGAAATAAAAGGTAATCTATGTATATTGTTTTAGGGAATGTGTGCAATAGTGAAGCATAGATTATATCCAATGTACTGCCTGTGTATATATCTTATATCAGAAATCTTACACAGAATGTAATATTCACTAGGGCTGTGTAACACTTTGCATTCCTATAGAGAAGGTTTTTAATGTCAGTAAACATATGATGTTAAATAATGCTTCAATATGAAGAGTTGTAGTGATTATTTACATATCCCAGTGACTATGCAATGAAACATTTTTTTTATGTTGAAAGTTTTGTAGCTGCATTGATCATTTATACATGATACATTGCCCTGGTTAGCACTACTGTACAAAAGACTAGGTTGGCAACTTATTGCTTCTGTGGGGGCCTCTTAAAGTGGTTGTAAACCCATTACAACCACTTTAACCTACAGGTAAGCCTAGATTAAGGCTTACCTGCAGGTGCAAGAAATATCTCCCAAACCTAAAAGATTTAGGAAATATTTGCAGGAATAGCGGCACCAATGTCTACGGCGCATGCGCCGTAGACATTGGGCGCAGGCGCACTGAGCATGCCGTTTCTAACGGCGATCGCGCCACGCTAGTGTTGGCACCAGCCCGCATGCGTGGGAGTAACGTCATCGCGGCTCCGGCCAGTCACAGTGTCGGAGACGCGATACCTGGAAGTCACTCCGGGATAGATGGCGTCGGAGGAGGGGAACGAGGGCCGATGCCAAGGCTTCGATCTCAGGTAATTCATAATGAGCTAGTATGCTATGCATACTAGCTCATTATGCCTTTGCCTTGCAGGGTGTATTTTTTTTTTAAGAGGCTTTACTTCCTCTTTAAGAAGCTCTGTATTGCGTTCTACTCATTAACTGATTTCCATGACTTTATCATTGCTAATTTTACTTATCAGTATAGAAAGCAGGGATAATTATATGATTTAGAACCTTCACTGAGTTTCAAAAAATGTCTTTGTAACATAAAACGAAGATAACCTGGTAAGAATGTTATGAACAATACCCTCTAATAAGTATTCCATTGCTGTTACGGACTTACATTTTTTGGGACCCTATCCAGTCAGTTTTTGGATCTATAAACTAATAAGATATTAGTAAACTTGCTGAACTGATTTACGACAGATTTTCAATTTTTTCAAGTGTTGGAACCCAGCAAATCTTTTGCTTTTTTTTTTTTTATTGATGTATGCACTAGTGCAGGAGTCTCCAAACTTTCTAAACAAAGAGCCAGATTACTGTCCTTCAGGCTTTGGGGGGCCAGACTCTGGCCAGTGGAAGCAGAAAATGTCCTAGTGTGGGAGCAAATTATACCTCATCATTGATGTCAGTGGGAGGAATAGTACGCCGTCATTGGGGTGGGTGTCAGAAATTATGCCCCAGTGTTGGTGTCAGTGGTACAAATGGTATCCCATCATTTGTGTCAGCCGATGAAATAGTGAATGGAATAATGCCCCATCATTGGTGTCAGTGTCAGGAATTATGCCCCATTGTCAGTGGGAAGAATGGTTCCTTGTATTGTTGGTGTCAGTAGCAGTAATTTTGACCAATTGCTGTTTTCAGTGGGAGGAATCGTTTCTTGTACAAGTGGGAGAAATAGTGCCCCAAGGGCCAGATAAATGCATGCAAAGGGCCACATCCGGGGCCGCAGTTTGGAGACCAGTCCACTATTATATAATGTGACTTTAGAATACTGCACTAAAAGAAATTTCCTGACAAACTTCCATGACAGCATACATTTGGGTAGCCCCGCCCTCGCTCCTACCCCATAGGACCCCACTCCCATAAATTTTCAGGCTGAGCTAGAGGCTGCATTCCTTTTTTGTCCTCCTCATTTATGGGTTCATTTTGTATGAAGTTTCCTACCTTTTATGTTAACTTATGTTAAAGAAAGAAAGAAAGAAATAATAACCAAAATGAAAACATGTGGAGGTGTCTATGCTGTGATATGCATTGTAGCATTTTTATCAAAGTTTGGTTTAGTTGCATTCTGTCCTGAACAGATATCTGTTAGTTTAAGCAAGGTTTTTCCTTCTGTGTTTGAGGCTCTGTCTAATGAAATCACCTGTGTAGTGGTGCTCTGATGTGAGAGGTCTGGCAGTGTTAGTATTCCTTTAGCAGTGGTTAGCCCCTTAGGGGTTTCCTCTCACCCAGCAAACAAACAACGGTTACTTTGTCTCTCTCTGGACAACTGAAGAAACTTCAGCAGCTGCAGTTTGAATTGGGAAGGTTATTTAATAAATTACTGCATGGCTTGAGTAGCAATTGTACATGTTATAATATTTGTTTTCTTAACAATGTGGAGTTCTCCCTTAAACTTACTGAGATTTGTTTATTTCTGCAACAAGTCCTTGTGTTCTGCAGCCTAATACTTCCTTACTGATACTGTTCCTGGATTGTCAGTACTTCTGCAGGCCTCTTAAAGCTGGTGTATGGAAAGCTTACTAATGGACACTTGCTATTAAGTGTCTCCAGACATGTACATGTATTATGCACACCATAAACTGGGCCTTTGCTGCTAATGCCTTGGCTGGTAAAACCCTGTATGAATTTCTTGCCTTGTTCAGGCACCCAGGGAGCAAGATGACAGAGACCAACAGGTTGCCACAGGTAGTCAAGACCCTCTAAAGAAGTGGTCATCAACCTTGTCCTCAGGGCCCACTAACAGTTCAGGTTTGCAAGATAACTGAAATACATCACAGGTGATATCATTTGGGCGGCACAGTGGTGTAGTGGGTAGCACTCTCACCTAGCAGTAAGAAGGGTCGCTGGTTCGAATCCCAACCACGACACAACCTGCCTGGAGTTTGCATATTCTCCCTGTGCCTGCGTGGGTTTCCTCCGGGTACTCCGGTTTACTCCCACACTCCAAAGACATGCTGGTAGGTTAATTGGATCCTGTCTAAATTGTCCCTAGTATGTATGAATGTGTGTTAGGGACCTTAGATTGTAAGCTCCTTGAGGGTAGGGACTGATGTGAATGTACAATGTATATGTAAAGCGCTGCGTAAATTGACAGCGCTATATAAGTAACTGAAATAAATAAATAAATAAATTTGCTGCTCAGTGATTGCAGTATTCTAGTCTACATCTCCCCAAGGTAATACATAAAACTTGGCCTGTTAGTGGGTCCTGAGGACAGGGTTGATGACCACTGCTCTAAAGGAGTCTGTTACAACTCTTCCTGCGCAAGGATTCTCTACTCTGACAATGTCAAGCTTTTTCTTGCAGGACCAATCAATGGGCCAATTTAACCCTCTTCAAACCATACCTAAAAGGAATATGTGTATGAGGAAGACCTTTTGAGCTGGTTTTTGTACCTCCTTTTGTAAGGCTGCTAGGATGCCTAAAATGGCAGAGGTACCTGCAATGCAAGTATTTTAGCACTTCCAAAGGAGTGCATTGCCTTTTTCCTATGATGTTTAAGCTAGAAGCTTATTCTTGAAGGGGGGTGCAAATTGAACAGACGGACAGAGCAGCAGAATGTCTTAGTGGTCAGCACCTTGCAGTACTGGGTTGCTCAAGTTCAAACCCCAACCAAAACACTTTTACCTGCACTGCAGGATGTCAGATTAAGGCAGTTATGCAGAATAAGTTTTCCAGCATAATGAGTCACCTGTTTGGTTGATGTGGCCTTCATCAGCTTAGCTGTATACATGGAGTTGTCGTTGGAGGATGCTATGTCCTTCAGGGGTATACTCAATCCGGATGATTGAGTGTGTCCTTGGAGAGTGTAGCATCTTCTGGTGGTAGCCTTGTGTTGGACTTTTTCCTAAGCGGTATATCTGTCTGCATTTGCAGCCTGGGAGCCTGCCTTAACTTTTGCCTTTGTTCCAATGCAATGGAAGTTGGGATGCAGAATATTCTATCCTAAAGAATCATTCTGACAAGTGAGACAATCTGGTCTGCATTTCAAGAGTTTAAACTGCCCCCTTCAAGGGCTAGCTTCATTTGACATCTAAGCTGTGTTTAGTCTGGCCTCCTGCCTCAGAGTACATGTCTGCTGAATTAAAGAAGACTGTGAATTAGGGATGAGCTTCGAGTTCGAGTCGAACTCATGTTCGACTCGAACATCGAGTGTTCACAAGTTCGCCAAACATCGAACAATTTGGGGTGTTCACGGCAAATTCAAATGCCGCGGAACACCCTTTAAAAGTCTATGGGAGAAATCAAAAGTGCTAATTTTAAAGGCTTCTATTCATGGTATTGCCATAAAAAGTGTTTGGGGACCTGGGTCCTGCCCCAGGGGACATGGATCACTGCAAAAAAAAGTTTTAAAAACTGCCGTTTTTTCGGGAGCAGTGATTTTAATAATGCATAAAGTGAAACAATAAAAGTGTAATATCCCTTTAAATTTCGTACCTGGGGGGGTGTCTATAGTATGCCTGTAAAGGGGCGCATGTTTCCCGTGTTTAGAACAGTCTGACAGCAAAATGACATTTCAAAGGAAAAAAAGTCATTTAAAACTACTCGCGGCTATTAATGCATTGTCGGTCCAACAATACACATAGAAGTTCATTGATAAAAACGGCATGGGAATTCCCCACAGGGAAACCCCGAACCAAAATTAAAAAAAAAATGAAGTGGGGGGACCCCCTAAATTCCATACCAGGCCCTTCAGGTCTGGTATGGATATTAAGGGGAACCCCCGGCCAAAATAAAAAAAAAATGACTTGGGGGTCCCCCTAAATTCCATACCAGGCCCTTAAGGTCTGGTATGGATATTAAGGGGAACTCCGGCCAAAATTTTCAAAAAATGGCATGGGGTCCCCCTCAAAATCTATTTTGGAGAAGCGTCACACAGCGGGAGCCTCCCTCCATGCCATCATGGATGCGGAGCGGCCAGAAAAGAAGATGAAGAGAAGAAGATGAAGAGAAGAAGATGAAGAGAAAAAGATGAAGAGAAGAAAATGAAGAGAAGAGCGGGAGCCTCCCTCCATGCCATCATGGATGTGGAGCGGCCCGAGGAGAAGAAGGGAAGAAGATGCCGAGCCGCGGAGGAAGATGTCGGATGAGAACACCGGCGGAAGAACCAGAAGAACCAGAAGAAGATGGAGCAAGAAACCGAAGGAAGATAGAAGATAGAAGAAAGAAGAAAGAAGAAGCATTTAAATAAAGAAATTGTCAAAAACTGTCTCTTGTCATTTTTAACATTTTTGACAGTTTTTAGTGAAATGATAGGGGTACTTTTGTACAAGTACCCCCTTACCATTTCACACAGGGGGGAGGGCTGGGATCTGGGGGTCCCCTTGTTAAAGGGGGCTTCCAGATTCCGATAAGCCCCCCGCCCGCAGACCCCCACAACCACCGGCCAGGGTTGTGGGGATGAGGCCCTTGTCCTCATCAACATGGGGACAAGGTGTTTTGGGGGGCTACCCCAAAGCACCCTCCCAATGTTGAGGGCATGTGGCCTGGTACGGTTCAGGAGGGGGGGCGCTCTCTCGTCCCCCCCTTTTCCTGCGGCCTGCCAGGTTGCGTGCTCGGATAAGGGTCTGGTATTGATTTTTAGGGGGACCCCACGCTGTTTTTTTTTTTTTTTTATTTTGGCACGGTGTTCCCCTTAAAATCCATACCAGACCTGAAGGGTCTGGTATAGATTTTGAGGGGGACCCCACGTAATTTTTTTTTAAATTTTGGTTCGGGGTTCCCCTGTGGGGAATTCCCATGACGTTTTTATCAATGAACTTCTATGTGTATTGTCGGACCGGCAATGCATTAATAGCCGCAAGTAGTTTTAAATTACTTTTTTTCCTTTGAAATGTCATTTTGCTGTCAGACTGTTCTAAACACGGGAAACATGCGCCCCTTTACAGGCATACTATAGACACCCCCCAGGTATGAAATTTAAAGGGATATTACACTTTTATTGTTTCACTTTAAGCATTAATAAAATCACTGCTCCCGAAAAAACGGCCATTTTTAAAACTTTTTTTTGCAGTGATCCATGTCCCCTGGGGCAGGACCCAGGTCCCCAAACACTTTTTATGACAATAACTTGCATATAAGCCTTTAAAATTAGCACTTTTGATTATTCATGTTCATGTCCCATAGACTTTAATGGTGTTCGCGTGTTCAAACAAATTTTTTGCCTGTTCGCATGTTCTGGTGCGAACTGAACAGGGGGGTGTTCGGCTCATCCCTACTGTGAATCAAGAGTCAGTGTTTAGCTCCAAAGGGTTTGTTCCTGCAGGTCTGGCCTGGAGTCCAGAAAGAATTGGAGAGAAAGAGTCCTCAGCCACGTAGTCAGCAAAAAGCTCCAGTTCTGGGGGAGAGGTTGCTTACTGGCCTTTTCCATATTTGTGCCACCCACACAATCCTTTGCTCCAGCAACAATAAGCAAGTTCTGCTAGCCAACATAGTTCTTACTGTCTCTAGGGACGGCAATTCCAATTCCAGCAGATGTGATTTTAAGAGGAGTACTATTGTTGCTCAGAGGGATGCCTATTTCCAATTCCCAGAGCTGTCTGACATACCTCTGTTTCTACATGGATTAAGACATCTTGCAGCATATATGTCTGCTGGTTGGGTTCTCGATTCACTCCTCCTCTAGACAGGGATTCCTGTCAAGTTCGCAGAACCCTATATGAGATTGGTTGGCTAGTCTTTCAAAAAGGGTCATGTGACTCCTACGCAAATATCTGTGTATCTGAGAGCTTAATCCATCATGGTTCAGAATGCATAGCTTTGCCACTAGAGCATAATGGTGGTAGGATGCTGGGTAATCTGATTCCTGGCTTTTCCTCTCTTCACCTGTCAGTGTCTCACTACCTGATGATCAGGACCATGGTCTCTCCCATCCCTATATTGCGCTCAATGTAAATGGCTTCCTGCTCTGAAAGTTTTTTTTTCTCCAATATTGATCATGCAAAAAGCCCAGCGATTCAAGTCTCGCAAACAGGCAGATGAAGCCTTGGGTGCTGCTGAGTTATTACCAGTGGAACTCCCCTGTCGGGAAATTGTTTTGCCTGTAGAACTCCCCGGTTAGAAAGTTAGTTGGAACATTCTGGTTTTCTGGCCAGCTCTTTCATGCTCCCTTCACATTTTTATCACCTAACAGCAGGCTTTTAAGTCTCCAGTGAGGCTGAACATCATAGTGGTGTCCTACATCTGGGGGCAGGTCAGAACCTGCAGGGTCAGTCCACTGAGAAGAGGTAGAGATGACTGTAATCTGGGTGGAGTAGAATCTTCCTTATCTCTTTTGAGTCTACATAGAATTTCTGGGAAGAATCCATATACTGTGGCCCAATTAGGCAATAAGTGGTTCCTACATTTCCTACATCCAGGTCCCTCCAAGTGCATTTTATCTCTGGCAATAAACAGGAATGAATTCTGGACAGCCATGAGTAAGCACTAACGTTAGTGCGAAACGTCAGCTCTATTCCTGTCTGCTGTCACCCTGTAATTGATGTGCATTTTCTTAATAAACAAGGCTAATCTACGAGTGCGGCTGTCCAGAATTCATTCCTGTTTATTTCTACTAGCAATAGCCAGCACCTACAACCTCTGAACCAAGAAGGATTTATTTTGGTCTGTTTGAACTTTTCCTGGAGCGGTGATCAGTCCTCTCTGGATTTTATCTCTGGACAAGATTTCAGAGTTAGATCTGGTAGTATCTCCTTACTGTTACAAGCTGGAAAGCTTTCCCTGGGGCCTGGGCAAAGCCCTGGGTGCAGATGCTGTGTCAAATCAGGAAAGGTCTCACAAGCCATATGCTTCCAGTTTGATCCATATACCGTTTTTTGGGGGGGTCTGTTGCCAAAAACTGTGGCAATTTTTGCAGTAATTCCCTATTGGCGAAACAGGCCAAGCTAATATCTATAAATCCTACAAAAAGATTTGAATAGAGCTTGTTCAGTTTGGATTGCTTTGTTTTCTTTGCGTCAGTCCTCTGGTCAGGTGCATTCTGGACTTCAACTGATCCTAAAGCTCTCTTAGAGGGCAGATCTCTGCAGTCCCTGTCATATTAAATAGCTCATGGGTGGACTATCCCTTACTAAACCAATACTTTTATTGGGGGCTGCATCTGAGTCTCGAAGGAGAGCCAAGACTCTCTAAGTGGGGTTTACTACTTGCTCTGGACTTTCTTGATGAGATCTTTTTGCAGTCCAGCATGGGTAAAGACTGAACTATGAAGACTGAGCTATGAAGACATGCACTCTAAGGGCTATCTTTTCAGCCAGGAAGTTTGCCAAGATCAAAGCTTTAGGCTAGGAAGGATACTTTGATGACTTACAGCTCCAGGTGGGATCCCTGCCAATCCAGTTGGAGCAAGGATTGAGCAATGATGTCAATCTCTCTAGGGCTACATCCTCAGCAGGAAGTTTGGCCAGATTCAGGGCCTTTAAGGCCCCTTGACAGCTTGCTGCTCCATATGGAATCTCTTTCAGTCCAGTTTTGAGTAAAGTCTGTCATGAAAGCAGCCTTTCCTTGGGTTCTTTTTCCTCAGTCGGGAGGTTTGCCAGGATCTTGGCCTTGTGCCAAGAGGGACCCTTTTGGCTTTCTGCCCAGTATGGGTAGTGTTTATATCCATACTGAGTGGCAATCTGAGGTGGCTTCCTTCCACCAAGAATAACTGGTTCCATGCCATGGATATTGGGATACTTTGAGCATGCTCTCAAGCTACAGCTTTGCTCACAGTTTTAGGACATATTTGTCACTCTCTCTAGCAGAATCAGTGGGGCAAAATCCCGAATTTTTGCTGCATGGGTCATTCCAGCTAGCCATTAGGCTTATAAAGCTTAGGGCTTGGTTCCTACAGAAACAGTCACCACACACTCATCCAGGAGTGTGTAGGCTTTGTGGGTTCCCTGAGCACTAGGAATAGTTGTAGGAGGATGACATGTCTTCCATTAAAGCTGTTCTGGCTCATTGTGGGGTGTAGCTAACTTCCTTATGCTGTTAATATCTATCCATTGGGTTTCTGTTGGCTATAGTTGAAACCCTACTTTTTTAACACCCCACCCTTGTTTTTTTGGGCTAGTTAGTTCCCAAATGTATGCTGCCATGGAAGTCTGTCAGGAAAACTGAAAATTTACTATCAAATACTTACCATAATTTTCCTTTCCTGATGGATTCCATGGCAGCAGGAGTTCCCTTCCAGAGTCATGAGTAGGCTAGTTACGGAACGGGTCCTCTGGCTCAGCCTGAAAATTGATGGAAGTGGGGTCCTATGGGGTGGAAGCAAGGGCCGGGCTACCCAAATGTATGCTGCGATAGAGTCCATCAGGAAAGGAAAATTATGGTATTTGCTAGTAAATTTACCATTTTCATTGACCCTGAAATCTTTGTGTTACTAAAGCCTTTTATATTTGTATTATTTTGTGCGTTAATTATCTGTCTTGCAAGATTTTTGGTGCCTAAAAAGAAGACAGTGGTCGTTTTTGGGCGATCCAAACACATTACTGATCTTCTATCTTAAATGTAAGTAATAAGCTATGACCTGGTTGTTATCAGAAATCCCAAATTAAAACACTGCTATTGGGCTGCAAACACACCAATAAAAAGTATTTTCCTTCAGGTGTGGTCTCAGGTAGTTTGACTTAAAACTGAAATAAACATTGGATAGCTAGTATCCAATGTGTGTAGGCAACACAGGTGAAAACACTTTCCGATTATATGTTCCATAAAGGAAACTTTCCTGTGAGAGTCATGGAGGCTGCCATGGCTACTTCTGTAAATGCTTCCTAGCCAACCTGTTTACCCTCTTTCTTCAATAGTGTATGCCCCTTACCAGAATCAAACCCAAAAATAAGGATGTCTGCCGCCTTCATTTATGAATACTTATTCAGGTCGGTGACTCAAAAGGGATTCAGCACTTTTGGTCAGTGCAATAGCCAGACAGATAGCATCTCCGGGAATGGCCATAGAATCCCTACCTCTCACAGGAAAGTTTTGCTATAAATCTTAATCAAAATTGGGTGCATTTATTATTACAAGCTCAAAACCACTAAAGGGAAAAAGAAAAACTTTCTTTTTGGAAAGATTGCCATTTTTGCCTGCAGATAAACTTAAGGAATGATTTATTTATGAAGGTGGCTTAATAAGAGAGAGATTTTGAAATGACGATAAATAGGCTGACACTGCAATGTGTTTTCCTGTTCTAGATGTGCTGGTTTGGAGCAATGACCGAGTAATCCGTTGGATCCAGGCAATAGGTCTAAGGGATTATGCAAACAGCATTCTAGAAAGTGGTGTGCATGGCTCGCTCATTGCTCTGGATGAAAACTTTGATTACACCAGTTTGGCACTGTTATTACAAATCCCAACACAAAATACTCAGGTAAGTTGGCCAGTGGTAGCTGCCTTTTCTAATGTTATTTAGGCTATAGTATATGGGCTTTTTTTAGTTATGCTATTACGTAATTGAAATTTCCTTTGCACTCAGTTGCCAACTTTGTAAACAAACTGAGCTGTCTTGATAGGATTACACGTTGCTTAGTTTATTACTGATATGACGTACTACAAAAAAGATAACGTCAATGAACAGCTCAAGCCCAATCATTGTTAGAAATGTCTATTCCAAAGTTTATTGTACATATATTATCAAAGGACAAAACACAATTAAAGCCTTGTACACACGATCGGAATTTTCCGCAGACAAAGCACCAGACTTTTATCTTAAGGGCATGTGCCGTGAACCTGTCTTGCATACAAACGGTACACAATTGCCGGCCAACAAACATGAACGTAGTGACGTGCTACGTGGAATTTCAGCTCTTGAGCGCCACCCTTTGGGTACCTTCTGCTAATGTCGTGTTTGGTGAGCATTGATTCAGAGCATGTGTGTTTGTACTTTGGACTTTTTGTGTGACAGACTTGTGTACACACGATAGGAAAATTTGAAAACAGACCGCTGTCCGCCGAAAATTTACTAGCCTGCCATCCAGCATTTGGCCAAGTTGGCCAACAATTGTCTGATGGAATGTACTAACAGTCGGATTTTAGACAGTCTGTCATCACACATTTCCCTGCTGAAAATCCAATGTACGAGGCTTAAGACCACTTTAATTAAAAAAATGAAAGGAAAACAAAAAAAAAAAAAAAGACAGACCCTTCATATACTGTATGTCTAGGAAATCAAAGGGATCAGCATTGCACAATCACCTGTAAGGGGAATGTCACTTACTCTGGATCTGGATTTTGTTAGTAGTAATAATAGTACACACCTGAACCAAAAAGCAGCAGTAAATGCAATAAATAAATGAATATATGCATGAAAAAAATGTGCAAAAAAACTAAAAATAAAGGACAATTCACATATATACATAGATCAAGGCCATTTTAACCTACAGAATCTCACAAAAGTGAGTACACCCCTCACATTTTTGTAAATATTTGATTATATCTTTTCATGTGACAACACTGAATAAGTGACACTTTGCTACAAAGTAGTGAGTGTACAGCTTGTATAACAGTGTAAATTTGCTGCCCCTTCAAAATAACTCAACACACAGCCATTAATGTCTAAACTTCTGGCAACAAAAGTGAGTACACCCCTAAGTGAAAATGTCCAAATTGGGCCCAATTAGCCATTTTCCCTCCCCAGTGTCATGTGCCTTGTTATTGTTACAAGGTCTCAGGTGTGAATGTGGAACAGGTGTGTTAAATTTGGTGTTATCGCTCTCACTCTCTCATATTGGTCACTGAAAGGTCAACATGGCACCTCATGGCAAAGAACTCTCTGAGGATCTATAAAAAAGAATTGTTGCTCTACATAAAGATGGCCTAGGCTATAAGAAGATTGCCAAGACCCTGAAACTGAGCTGCAGAACAGTGACCAAGATCATACAGCGGTTTAATAGGACAGGTTCCACTCAGAACAGGCCTCGTCGTGGTCGACCAAAGAAGTTGAGTGCACGTGCTCAGTGTCATATCCAGAGGTTGTCTTTGGGAAATAGATGTATGAGTGCTGCCAGCATTGCTGCAGAGTTTAAAGGAGTGGGGGGTCAGCCTGTCAGTGCTCAGACCATATGCCGCACACTGCATCAAATTGGTCTACATGGTTGTCATCCCAGAAGGAAGCCTCTTCTAAAGATGATGCACATGAAAGCCTGCAAACAGTTTGCTGAAGACAAGCAGACTAAGGACATGGATTACTGGAATCATGTCCTGTGGTCTGATGAGACCAAGATAAACTTATTTGGTTCAGATGGTGTCAAGTGTGTGTGGCGACAACCAGGTGAGGAGTACAAAGACAAGTGTGTCTTGCCTACAGTCAAGCATGGTGGTGGGAGTGTCATGGTCTGGGGCTGCATGAGTGCTGCCAGCACTGGGGAGCTACAGTTCATTGAGGGAACCATGAATGACAACATGTACTGGGACATACTGAAGCAGAGCATGATCCCCTCCCTTCAGAGACTGGGCCGCAGGGCAGTATTCCAATATGGTAACGACCCCAAACACACCTCCAAGACGACCACTGCTTTGCTAAAGAAGCTGAGGATAAAGGTGATGGACTGACCAAGCATGTCTCCAGACCTAAACCCTATTGAGCATCTGTGGGGCATTCTCAAGCAGAAGGTGGAGGAGCACAAGGTCTCTAACATCCACCAGCTCTGTGGTGTCATCATGGAGGAGTGGAAGAGGACCCCAGTGGCAACCTGTGAAGCTCTGGTAAACTCTATGCCCAAGAGGGTTAAAGTAGTGCTGGAAAATAATGGTGGCCACACAAAATATGGACACTTTGGGCCCAATTTGGACATTTTCGCTTAGGGGTGTACTCACTTTTGTTGTCAGTGGTTTAGATATTAATGGCTGCGTGTTGTTATTTTGAGGGGACAGCAAATTTACAGGGTTATACAAGCTGTACACTCACTACTTTACATTGTAGAAAAGTGTCATTTCTTCAGTGTTGTCACATGAAAAGATATAATAAAATATTTACAAAAATGTGAAGGGTGTACTCACTTTTGTGAGATACTGTATATGATGTGATATTCTCCTTACATGGGTACAGTATATCATCATAACACAATTATGTGTAATAAAAACAATTGATAAATAAGATAAATCCATATGCAAATAAGATATTGTATACAATATTAACAATAGTGTCACAAAAATAACAAATCATGTCCATTCATCATACAATAGCAAAAAAAGACCCATAATAATAATCTCAGTGCAAAAAAACAATGTGCAAAGATAAAAAAAAAAAGAGTGAGATGCTCTACATAGCAAAAAACCATACACTTCCTTGCTTTCCATTGTCCAGTTCCAGTATTTAATGTGTGGTGTGCAGACGTCCTCTCTGAGTCCCTGATGATGTCAGTTGTGAAGAAACATGTGGGACAGAGTGGACGCTGTAAAGTCATCATGCATGCACAAACGATGGAGCGATCTACCTGTACCTCTTAGGAGTATTCTGCTCATTTATTTTAATAGATGGTTTTATGCTCTGTGGAGCATCTGTCTCTTTTTTATGTCTTCTACTGTATATAATCCTGTGCATTGTGAGACCAAGTTGTCTACTGGGGAGAGGCTGCAAGATCCTGAGCTCATCTGTTTTGACAAATGGTTACATCAACCTAAGTGCTTTATGACTTCTCTGATTCAGGGGGTCATAGCTTTGTGGTAAGCCTCTTGTGTGAAATAAGGTGAAGAAGCATGCAGATGGTGTGGAATGCTGAGAAATTCTTATTATGGAACTTTTTTCACTTTTGTATGCTGAATAGACTTGCTTTGTTTTTTTGTGTGACACCATTCTTAATATTGTACACAATATCTTTTTGCATTATGATTTATCTTCACATTTATCTTTATCAACTGTTATTATTGCACACCATTACGCTAAGATCATATACATGTTTTGATTATTGCAGCATGTTTTTTTCTATGCTCTATAAAGATTTGTATCTAGTGGTGTGCTAGATGCTTTTCTTTTTGATTGGACCATAAGAGCAATTCCACTCTTTATTTATTGGCATCAGTATCACATAAACACATGCAGGGTTTTTGTTGTTGACTTTGTATTATCTTCAAGTAATTTTGAAAAGAACATTTCTTTAATGGTTTTGCGCTTGAGCTGACTTTTGGTTGAAGTAGCTTTTGTGTAATAGATTTGGTAATGTGAGCTTTTAGATTGTTTGCTAGCAGTTATCAAAGTCTTCCTGTGTCAGGAAGACGTGATAATAGACTGATGCCAATATGTAAGCCACACCTGCTGATTTACCATACAAAACATACATGCAGCTCACCATATCCAACACACATTCAGGTGGAGATTCAGGTGCTGCACATAAAGTGACACTACAAGTAGAAAAAAATTGAAAAGTAGGACAACAAGGTGACTTACTGCTACTGGTTTATGTCACCTTGGTTGACATTTTTTTCTCCATGAAATTTTGGCTGTATGTTTTTGTATGCTTGCAGCATTTGACCTCTTTCCATGCTTCCTATTAACAAGGCCGGGACAAGGGATGGGTAAAGGGGATGGCTGCCCTGGGCGCAACGCGTATTGTAGGGATGGGGGTGCCGCAAGTTCCTTCTACTATAAGGCTGGCAGGAGTAATGACAGCGGCATCACTACTTCTGTCAGCCCAGCACTGGAAGCGGCAAGGAGAGGAGGAAAGAGCCAGAAGGAGGTGCGGGCTGTGCTCTCTCTCTCCCCCTCCTCCTCATAAGCTTGCACATAATGAACGGTGGGGGGCAATTTGGCATCTTTGCCCATGGCACTGGATGACCTTGTCCCGGCACTGCTTGTTAGACTTCTGAACTAAAATGGATCTAAGATGTTCAATGAAACCAGATCCTGCTTTCTGAATACTGGCACTGTTTATCTGTTAAACACCTATGACAGCCTGTGAGGTAGATGCAAATGCTTCTGAATGGCCTTAGAGAATTTCAGCTTTAGGCATGTGGGCTGAGATGTACTCCTGGGGCCATTATGTTCTTTTATGCTCCTGGAGCATATGGGTCTGCTTCACAGGCATCTGAACCTAAAAAGCCAATAAACACTGGCTGGGTCTGTGCAGACTAGAGCAATTGAGCCTACTTTATTGCATCCGAGGTCTATATTACAACTGGAAAGTTTCATGAGAAGTGTGAGGGTGACGCCAAATACCAGGTATATTAGCTAAGCAAGTATCTTTTAAGGTGTCAGTAAATGGATATTTGTGTTTTTATAACTGAATGCTGACTGTTTTGATTTCCAGGCTAGACAAATTCTGGAAAGAGAGTACAATAATCTATTGGCATTAGGAACCGAGAGACGTCTTGATGAGGTAAACCATACTACTAGCCTGTTTTTGACAATTATGTGACAAAGCAATGTTATGAAAACAATCATTTCTCGCTATTCATCTACATCCTTTTGTAACTGCGAACTAACGGAGATAAAGCTTTGTCATTGTGTAGAGTGTACTTTGTTCTGCACTGTGTGGAACAATGTAAAACAATTTTACATTCACCATAATTACCCCGTTACTATCATTTCCTTTACTCTGAAAACTTCCTTTAGACTATTTTACATTTTCCTCCTTTTCTCCAAGTAGTTTTGTGGGTTTCTGTATGGCCGGCCATACATGGTTCGAATCTTCCTGCTAAACTGGCCGAGATTCAAACCGTTAATAGGCAGGCTGAATGTACCAAGTTGATCGATCAACTTGGGTACAACCAGCCTGCCGGACTCTATTGCGATTAGCAATGTCTTCTCCCGGTAGGCACGGCTACCCCTGCCCCCCAGCCGGGAGAAGACAAATGCTGATTCCCCTGTCAGCACTGTCTGTGTTGATTGGGGAATCGTGCAAATTTCTTTCCTATGGTCTGCCTAACAGTGCCACTTTTACAACAGATTACACTGGTGTTAAATTACAGAAGAGGAGTTTTTCATACTTTGTTCAGGCACAAAGTGCCAGTGAACTGAACTCATTTACTTTTCTGATCACTAGATAAACTCCTACTGGAAATCATAGACAAAAAATTATCCCAGTAAAAAATCTACAATTCCTTATAAAGTCGTCATTTTCTTGAACTTAGTACTAATGCAGGAATTCATGTTCATAAAGCTGATTGATGGGGGCGTGGCTTGGCAGTGGATGTAGACAGATGTATGGTCTACTAGATCCACCGAACAGCTGTGCATTTATCCTTCGGGCGTCTACCTTACTCTTCTACCTGCAGTTCTTCCTACACCTGATGAAAGGTGTGTCCTTGGGATATCCGGAGATACCTCTCTCAACCTCCAGCAGCATGTCAAAAACACAGATATACCTCCCACTCGGCCTCGGACAGCATGGGGCAAGATGGTGCCATGCTCCAAAAGGCCAGCCAAGGAGAAGTGCAAAGAGGCAGCTCAAAAGTTCTTTGCCAAGTCGATGCCGCGGGAGGCTCCCTCACCGCCAGATACACCAGAAGAACATAGCAGTAATCAATCCTAAGCCAATGATACGGTACCGCTGGAAGACTCATCTGCCTCCTTACATTTATGGGACACAGTGAGTACACCCCTAACTAATATGGCTGCCCGTCAGACCAGGCCCAGTGCCTGGACGTGCCGGAACCCACACTGAGGGATATCCTAATGACAGTCACCACACGTAACTCCTTCATTACTGAGCTTGCAGTGTAGGTTAAGGGGATTAAAGTGGAAATCACATTCCTCCGCCAACACATGCAAAAGCTGCGAGACGGCACTGGAAGGGCACCTGAGTATCTTAGAGGACGAATGGGTGCCAATGCAGCGTGGGGTACATTATCAACAAGCCTCACTGCCAAACATGCGGCTCGCCTTGATGACATGGAAAATTGTTTGAGGCAAAATAATGTCAGAGCAATAGGCATCCCAGAAAAAAGCGAGGGAAGAAACCCAGTGGCTTTTATCGAACAATGGCTAATTACTGTGTTCGGGAGAGACTCCTTTTTACCAATGTTCGCAGTAGAAAGGACCTCTACCACCAGGCAATTTTCCAAGAATCTTTCCCTTTAAGATACTCAATTACAAAGATTGTGATGTGATCCTCTCCAAAGCCAGGTCTATGGGAGATGCATTAGTAATTGGCAACTCAAAGATCTCATTGTTCCCTGACTTCTCGGCAGAGGTCCAAAAGCAACAAGCACAATTCACTGAGGTGAAGAAACACCATAGGGCTCTGGATCTACAGTATGCCATGTTGTACCTAGCTCGCTTACGTGTGGTAGCTAAAGGAGAGGCACATTTCTTCGAGAAGCCCTCCCTCATGTCCCAATGACTAGACAGAGAGGAACGCTCTCTCTGGGCAGATGCTGTGTGATGCATGCAGGCCACAGGATTCGGATATATCCAGCATTCTCAGTCACCATCTGAATGGCCTTATTTGCCCCTGATCTTTTTTCAAGATGGATCTGTGCAAGTGCTTGATATGCTTGTTCTTTGTTTATTGGTTTTAACGTTTGAGCACCATGCCAGTGTGCTTGGCTATGACATGTAGTCCAGCTGTTTCAACCCCCCAGATGCTGTTTCCACATGGACATTATCATACTGTTAAGTTAAGCTTATGGACCCTGTTGGTTCATGGGCCTTACTATTTTCTCTTTGTTGTTCTTGCACTGGAAGACAATTACTTCCTGGTTCTTGAAGGTCCCATGTGGTTAAATGACACCTCCATCCCAGGACTTAGGGCTGTTGACCCTATAGAGTGTTCTGCTTATTGTTCCACTCCTTCATTTCATCAGGACTCAAGTGTGTTGTATAACTGGATGGAATTCTGCACTGTTTGGTTAGATTTGTTTAACCATTCTTTTACAGCTTTGTTATGTCTAAATCGCATGGGATAATTAGCTGGAATGTGAGGGGGTTGGATAACATAGTGAAAAACTTTTACATACGGCTAAACATCTGGGTTCCTCTGTAGTGTGTCTGCAGGAGACCCATTTGTGCTCAGATCCAACCACTCCATTCTCTATGAGTTTGTTTAGCCATCAATTTTACTCTACCTGCTCTGTGCACTCACAAGGTGTTAGCATGCTAGTCTATCAAAATGTCCCATTTTCATTACATTGTCGGTTTCTGCCTCGTATGGTCGCTATATCTTTTTGTTATGCAACCTGGCTGGGCTGGAATGCATAATAGCCAACATATACAGTACATCCATCCTCCTTCCTCTACGGAAGCACTTAATATCTTAGCAAACTTTTTAGCTCATCATCCTAACATCCCAGCGTATGTCACAGGAGATTTTAATAACTATCTGGATGTCACCCTTGACAAATTCTCTGTCTCACCTCATGGTCAGGGACTGTTGGGACGTCAGATGCCCTTTACCAGACTTTTGGCAGAGATGGGTTTGAGGGATGTATGGCGTACACATACCCAGCAGTCCAAGGTTTTTTCCTGTCATTCTTCCTCGCATCAGGGCCTCTCCAGAATTGATCACGGTCTATGTAATGAGGAAATGTTTCCCATGATCCCTTCATCTCATTACGAGCCTTCTGCGTCAGTATTGTAAGAGTAATAGAATGAACCTAATTAAAATGGTTTGGTCTCTACAACTATTGTATATACTCCATAATTCTCCTCAATGGATACCGCGGAGGTTGTTTACATGTATAGAATCATTATTTAGATCCCTTATTTGGAATAAGAAGTTTGCTAGGATGTCTTTCCACTCTACAGTATAGCAAGGATCATGGGGAACTAGCAGTACCAAATCCTAGACTGTACTTTATGGCCTCCCAATTCCAACATCTAGGGGGATGGGGGATACCAGATGCTCCTGACCCGAGTCGGGCAGTCCTGCTTCTGGATAAGGCTTGCCTGCCTTCTCAAATTCGGAACCTACAATACTCCCTTTCAAAAAGCTTCGGGCTTTCCTTAGGGTAAGCTTAAAGCTGTCGGGTTTTCTTCAGGAAACACCTATATGGCATAATCCGACTTATGCAGAATTAGACAAGTTGGAGGGTTTTCAAACATGGGAGTCATTGGGTGTTCAATACACGTCTCAACTATTTCGTCAGGGGGTATTAAATCATTCTCAGAGTTACAGATTAAATTTGAGATACCGAGACACCACTTTTACAAATATCTGCAATTAAGGCACGCATTGCAGGCCCAACAGCTGACAAGCAGGAAATGAAGACCAGGTGATTCACTGTGGAATGAAGAGTACTGACAATTAACCGACAGAGGAGCACAGAGCGCAGAGAAGGAAGGGCTAAGCCCAGCCATGACCGTACTCCCTCAATGACAGCTCCCCCTTTGGAGGACTGCCAGGTTTGAGGGGAAAATGTCTATAGAAAGCAAAGAGGAGAACAGGAGCATGTATGTCCGAGTATGAGACCCAAGATCATTTCTCCGGGGTGCATACTCCTCATGGTTCTCAACCTGAACTGGGTGAAGACATGGTACCGAGGTGGTGAAGCATTTGCATACCACAGGTTTTAATAAGGAGGGATGAAATACATTTGGAATACGCATATTAGAAGGAAGGTCTAAAGCATAAGCCACAGGGTTGATCCTAAAAAGAATACAGAAAGGCCCAATAAACAGTGGTGCCAGTTTCAGTGAGGGAACATGGAGTCGGAGGTTGCGAGATGACAGCCAGACCCTGTCCCCAACTTGGTAGGAAGGCGCAGGGAGGCGTCCGCGGTCAGTATGGAGTCTGTACCTATCATTGGCATATCGCAAGGACTCTTGGACCTGTACCCAAGTGGAACGAAGACCACGGAGAGGCTCCTCCAATGCAGGAATGCTCTGAGGAACAAATGAGTCAGGCAACATGGATAGTTGGAAACCATAATTCGCCATAAATGGAAAGAATTGGGAAGCGGTATTGATGGCACTATTGTGAGCAAACTCCGCCCAGTTGTTATGGTGGTCAGAAATGTAGCAATGTAAAAACTGCTCCAAGGACTGGTTGGCTCGTTCTGTGGCTGCATTGGACTGCGGGAGACATGCAGAGGAGAAGGAAAGTTGAATTCCCAACTGCACACAAAAGGCTTGCCAAAACCTGGACCCAAACTGGCTACCCCTGTCGGAGATTATTACCTTGGGTAGCCATGTAAGCGAAAGATCTCCCGAGAAAAAATGGAAGCCAGTTCTTTGGATGTGGGCAACTTCTTAAATGGAATACAATGAGACATTTTCGAGAACCGGTCAACCACCATAAGGATAACTGTGTTGCCCTGAGAGCTGGGTAACTCCACAATAAAATCCGTAGACAGGTAGTCCAAGGCCTCTCTACATTAGGTAAGGGTTGTAGGAGGCCCACTGGAAGGTGTCGTGGTGTCCTACTCTGAGCACACACGGAACAAGCAGCTACGAAGGTGGCTACATCAGTGTGTAGACTAGGCCACCAGAATTGTTGGGAAATAGCCTAAATGAGTTGTTTCTTCCCTGGGTGGCCAGCAGCCATGGGAGAATAGTAAGTCTGAAGCACAGCAATGTGGAGACTCTCGGGGACAAATCAGCGGTCACAAGGTTTCTCAAGAGGAAAATAGATCTGAGCGGCAAGAATTCTGTCACCCAAAGGTGATGTGAGACTGGTACGAACCGTAGCCAGAATACGATCAGGAGGTATCACAGGAAAAGAAACTGACTCCATCTTGAAAGTGGAGGAAAACTGTTGTGACAAAGCATCAGCCCTTACATTCTTAATGCCGGGTAAGAATGAGACTATGTAATTGAAGCTTGACAAGAAAAGAGCCCATCACACCCTTCTGGGAGGGAGGCGTTTAACCTCAGACAAGAATGTGAGATTCTTTTGGTCAAACAAAGTCAGCCTTGAGACTCTCAAAAGGCATTAATGGAATCCAAAGACCAATTCTGTGGGTTACTGTCCTTTCTGGTCATATCAGTCAAGGGTTTGACCAGAGACAAGAAGTTACGAATACATTTCCTATATTAATTGGCAAAGCCAAGAAAACTTTGTAATGGACGTAAGCCCACAGGTCGGGGCCACTGTAGAACTGCCGAAAATTTCTCTGGGTCCATCCAAAAACCAGCAGTGGAAATGACATAACCCAGGAATTTAACCTGTTCACGATGAAACTCACACTTCTCCAATTTACAATACAGGTTATCATCTCTCAGCCTCTGAAGCACATGGCAGACATCTGTGTGGTGACTCTCTAGGGACTTGGAAAATATGAGGATATCGTCGAGATAAACCACCACACATAGCTGCAACAAATCTCGGAGGACATCGTTGATAAATTCCTGGAAAACTGCCGTGGCGTTGCAAAGACCAGACGCTATTACAAGGTATTCATAATGGCTTGTTCTGGTATTAAATGCAGTTTTCCATTCGTTGCCCTCCTTGATCCTCACGAGATTGTATGCCCTCTCAAATCAAGCTTTGTGAAAACTGTTGCTCCCTTGAGGGGGTCAAATAACTCTGTAATCAATGGAATCAGATAAGCATTCTTTATCGTGAAGCGATTGAGACCCCTATAATCAATACAAGGTCTCAATTCACCACTTTTCTTTTTCACAAAGAAGAAACCAGGACCAGCAGGAGACGAGGATTTACGGATGAATCCTCAAGAAAGTGCATCGGCATCAAACTCCTCCATGGCTTTGTCCTCTGAGACAGACAAAGGGTAAATCTGGCCACAAGGGGGTATGGCACCAGGATCTGAAGAAGGTGCTACGTTTGAAACACGTCAGCCAGCAGTGGTTTGCACGTCCTCTTCATAGGATCTGGAGACTGCCACCAGTGGACAGATTGTCACAAGTTAAAGATTATCTTTAGCGTGATTTTCATCTACCTTTGTGAGTAGTAGTTTTTACGTGTTCTTTTAAATAAACTTGTTTAAGGATAATGCACAAGGCTGGTGCTCCTTCTCTCTTTTGTTTTTTGTATGGCACCAGGATGAAGGTCAATTGTGCAATCATATGACTGGTGTGGAGGCAAATTACCGGCTTGATCTTTGTCAAAGACATCGCTAAATTCACGGTACTCCTCCAGCAGGGAGGAGAGTGAAGAGGTGCACAAGACCTTAGCCACTTTCTGAAAACATGTCTTTCTGCACTGTGGCGACCAGGAAAGAACCTTAGCATGAAGTCAATCAAAAGAGGAGTTGTGCCTCTGTACCCAAGGATAATCAATAAGCACTGGAAAATGAGGTGAGGAAATGACTTGGATGAATTTGATTATATCATGGTGAAGAGCTCCTACAGCCATGGTCAACAGAGCAGTCTCCTGAGTCACATGGGCAGGCTGTAGAGGTCTCCCATCAATAGCCTCAATGACAAGTGGAATAGCATGAAACTGCAGCGGAATCGGGTGCTTAGACACAAAGGCACCATCTATAAACAGGTCTGCAGACCCAGGGTCGATTAGAGGCTGTATCTCGATGGACAACTCAGACCAAGAAAGGGTAACCGGAACCATGGGCTTATCCTTCTGGATAACTGGGGACGTAAAAATGCCACCTAAGGTCTGTCCCCTACAGGACCTCAGGTGCAAGCGTTTCCCGGACGGGTAGGACAAGACTTCAGGAAGTGATCTGCCTGGCCACAATAAAGGCACAATCTCTCCCTCCTCCTAAAGGGCCTCTTGTCCGCAAAAAAGACGTGTGAAGCCAACTGCATGGATTCTACTTCACTGGCAGACTCAGTACCAGGAGGCATGGGAGTTAAGGGAGGCAAGGGTGGGACTGCAAAGCTCAGAGCCAAACGTACAGGAGACCATGAGAAAAAGCAGCCATGAGGGCCTCATTGTTCCAATCAACCTCTGCTTCCAGAGTATGGAATTCAATGGCATAATCGGCAACAGTTCTCGTACTCTGTTTGATGGACATGAGGCTCTTGGCAGCAGAAGTGGAGCATGCGGGAACGTCAAATACCCTTTTAAAGGAAGCCACCAACTCTGGGTAACTCAGAACGACAGGGTTTTGTGTCTCCTATAGAGGGTTTGCCAAGGCTCTCTCAGAAAGCAAAGAAATCACAAAGCCTACTTTGCTTCTGTCCATGGGAAATGCCTGGGGCAGCATTTCAAAGTATATTCCAACCTGGTTGAGAAACCCTCTGCATTGAACTGGATCGCCCTCAAATGCAGGAACGGCCTGTAACACAGGTTGTACCGGAACAGCCTCAGTGGGAGGATCCAAGTGAGCAGTGCGAATCAGGAGCGTCCGTAACGCTATGGCAAACTGATCCATTCTGTGATCCTGCTCATCCAATTTGGAAAAATATTACCAATAAGTGGATTGCCTGCATCTTCTGAATTCATGGCCTTCGCCTACTGTCAGGAATCATGAATCAGACTGAGACAGAAGTGCAGTAAAATCACACTTTTTAATAAAATGGTAAAATGGTATAAACAGAGCAAACATAGTCAAAACATAGCCAGGGTTCAATAACCAGAGCGGGTAGTCGGAACAAGCCAGTGAAACAGGAATCCAGAGATCAGCGTAGTAGAGGCAGTAAACAGGATCAGGAACCAGAAGGGAAGTCAGCCAGGCAAAAGTCTTTAACAGGAAAACACAGTATCTGGATATGTTGACCAGGCAAAGGCACAGGAGATCTGATCCAGGCAGTTTAAATAGCCAGTAGGGCTAGCTGACGAGCAGGAAATGAAGACCAGGTGATTCACTGTGGAATGAAGAATACTGGCAATTAACAGACAGCTGAGCACAGGGCTCAGAGAAGGAAGGGCTGGACCCTGCCCTGACAGATGCTTAATCCGATACCTCCTGGCAGGGCTGCTGATTGGCCAGTACAGCGTTCTCAGCATAGCAGGGGGGCCGGGCAGCCGAACAGATGATCAGTGTGGCGGTGGGGGGAGTTACAAGCACCAATCTCCCTGTATAGCTTTCAATAAAGCAGCTGACAGACGTTTCTTCTCCTCTCCCTCCCGTGGCTGTCAGCTGCTTTATTGAAAGCTATACAGGGAGATTGGTGCTTATAACTGCCCACATCACTGCACCAACCACCCCGACTGTCCTGTGTGTCCTCTGGCTCCCCGGGTCCTCCTCTGGTTCCTGGTGTTCTCCTCCAGCTCCCCGGGTCCTCCATGTGCTCCTCTAGTTCTCTGGGTCTTCAGGTCCTCCTCCGGTCCCCCCCTCCTCCCAGATCTGTCAGGATAGAGAGCGGAGAAAGGAGCCGATATATATGTCCTTTAACGGCTCCTTCCTTTTCTGAATCACTGTCTTTGTCCATTCATAACGGAGCATTGTAAACAATGCTTCAGTTTATGAATGAACAGGAGCCTCTGTCTCCTGTTCAGTCATCTTCAGTGCAGCCGAGGCTGCAGAGAAGAGGACTAGGGAATCTGTGTCCTCAGTCCTTTTCCCTGTCTCGAAAGGGAGATGTCAGAGGTCTGTTTAGAACCCTAATATCTCACCAAAGCCACCCCCTAACAGGGCTAATAAAAAAAAAGAAAAAAGCAAAAAAAGAAAGAATTATAATTAATATTTAAAAGTTAAATTGTAAAAAATAATAAAAAATAAAATTAAAAAACCCACTGACCCCCCACCCCCCCCCCACACACACACACACACACAAAATAACATTGTAAAAAATAAATAAATAAATAAATAACAAAAAAATATGAATTGTAAAAAACTAAAAAAAAAAAGTGTAAAAATAAAATAAAAATAAAAAAACTACTGACACAATCCATGCTTCATCAGTGCTGCATATTAGTGCCTCCTCATCAGTGCCACCCCATCAGTGCCGCCCCATCAGTGCCGCTGCATCAGTGCCACCTATCAGTGCCCATCAGTGCTGCATATTAGTGCCACTGTCACATGACATTTTAAAAAGTATCGGTAATCAGTATTGGCGAATACTTGAAAAAAGTACTTGTACTTGGTCTTAAAAAAGTGGTATTTGTGCAACCCTACTTACAATCCATACCATCCATCTCAGTCTCGCCTTCACATAAACTGTCCCATTTATTTCTGCTGCACAGGGCATACCGGACTTCATCGCAGGTTTATCGTTGGGGGAGAAGAGACTCGCCTATATGTCCGAAGTGTTGTGGTGAAGAGGGGACGCTTATACACTTGATGTGGCGATGTCCTAAACTCTTCCGATATTGGAGGGAAGTGACTGATACCATCTCAAGGGTATACAGTGGACATAAAAAGTCTACACACACAAGGAGGAAAAAGTTCTGAAATTATTTATCCTTGTCTCATTTTTTTACATCACAGAAAACTGACATTTTAACAGGGATGTGTAGACTTTTTATATCGACTGTATATGATCAAGGTCCCATTGGACCCTATAGTTTGTTTATTGGGAGTAATAGACGAAGACCTTTTTCCCCCTCCAATAAATATTGCTATGATACCACTGCTATACCTTGCCAGAAAACAAATCCCCAGATTTTGGCTGTCCCCAAATATTCCTTCCATGAAAAATTGGATAGAACAGGTTAATCCGACACTTATCCATGAAAAGTTGATCTATCAGCATTGAAACGCGAACAGGAAATTTAACTCAATCTGGCAGGCATGGCTGGACACCCCTGGAATAACTCAGTTGGTTATGCAAAGATTATTTCAAGTTTGAGAGTGTGATATTTATTATCCCTTCCACTTGGGGGTGGACATGGAGTTCTGTCCCCAAACAAGTCACCATATGCGAGTGAGTAAAAACTTGTAACTGCTAACATTGTATAGGGTATTCAGAGGATTTTTGTCTTCATGGGATAGTATAACCTTCCGTTGTGCATTGGCCCCTTGGCCGTGGTTTTCTCTTCCTTTTACAAAAAAGACTCTATTACTGTTAGATTCTGTTTGTTTTTGTTTTAAATTTATAATCTGGTGCCAAGTTGTACTCTTATACTGGGTATGTGCCCTACTACGCTTGTGATCCAATTTGTTGGAGAACTTTGATCTAGTGGGTAAAGTGTTCCTTTTATTTCTGTATTACTGTATTTTTCTTTTATATTTTGGCCGCCCTTTGCTGTATGTGTAACCACATTATGTGTATTTTGTTCTTTGGCACAATAAATATTTTTCTGATTAAAAAAAAAAAAAAAAAAAAGAAGTGGATTGATGGAGCTGATGATTTTCATTTACTTTTTTATTTTTTTTTTTATTTTTTATTTCTACCTGGTAAATCAAAATGTAAACATAAAACATATAAAATATTCTGAGGTTATGCTGCTTAAAAAAGACCCTATACCTAACACAGATGAGCAAAATCTTACAGAAAAATGCTTACTGCACTGTAATGTAACTTAAGTTAGTTGCAACTAAAATAATAATTGGACATATATATTGAACATATATTCTATAGACAATCAAAACCTTTCAGAACATCCCAGAAGGTGGTGTGCATTGAGGAGTCATTTCTGTATTCCAATGCAGGCTGATATTCTATGTATTCATAAAAATATAAACACTGCAAACTCTGAATATACCCATGCATTCAGAGTCTATGATAGTAAGGACAGCAAAGTTGACCCTCCCTGCTGTCCATCGTCTCCTAGGCCCAAATTAAAAAATTGCAGAAATGTTCTGTACCCACAGGAAAATAAATGCTTTGTATAAAGAGTCATTGTCATTGTCAAGAGACACCAGCTGGGATGACCAGATGTAGACAAGGAAACTGGGACCAAACAATGTATAATGAAATACATGTATTAACAGCAAGCAAGAAGATATGCACACAGCAATAAATAATGAACATAAACAACAAGTGACCAACACCCAAAAAGCCTAAGTAACAGAAACCTAACAAACTAATCATATAATATATACAAAATATATACAAATGAGGGTCACGGGCAACAGGGAATACCAGGGATGCAAGAAAGGGGAGGAATCAGGACTAGGCACAGGAACAAGGGGAGCAAGAGTAAGGCAGCAAGGTACAGGATACATGCTAGAGCCGGAGTATTTAGAATCTGGCAGCAAGAAAGGCAATCAAAACACTGACGCAAGGTGTGTTAGTAGAGACAAGCTTAAGTACCCTCCCAGCAGCTGGGGCCAGGTGGAGATGATTGCAGGAACCTGCTGGCTGCTGGGAGACACCTGCTGGTGGACACCAGAACTGAAGCTGTCCACCCAGGGAAGCACAGTGCCACCAGCAGGTGAACCAGGTCCTGACTGTTCCCCCCACCTTAATGAATGGCCTCTGGACGCTCCACTGTGCCCCATTGCTTGTGTCTGGAGGTTGACTGAGAACCTTGCTGCCAGGGTCTGGAGGCTGACTGAATACCTCGCCGTCAGAGTCCAAAAACTGGTTGGGTTCCCTGCTGGTCAGATCCCTGAGGAGGTGCAACACCAAAAGCTTACAATTCCTTAGTGCAGCATAGATCCCACTGCTGGGATTCTGATTCCAGGATGTCCCATCACTACTGGACCTTTCCCATTCGGTTAACAAGAGACTGCCACGCATTTTAACTGTCTCCCAGGTCTATCCCCCTGGATACCCAACTCGGGTCCCCGAATGCACCTGGGATTGCGGAGATATCGCCTAGGTCAGGACAAGGTTCAAATCGAACTCTGCCCTTACGTAGAAGACCTCTATTACTGGGGCTCTAATAGACAGTGCAGCTCTCACTTTCCAAGTGGGTATCTGGACCTCCCAGCTTTTCCGCAACAGGACCAAACGACTGCAAAAGAAACTCAGGACAGGCAACTGTAGGGATCTCAGATCAGACAGATAACCCATGCAAGC